>NC_090258.1:3992443-4067443 GCF_037325665.1 Littorina saxatilis | reverse complement strand
GCACACCTTTGCATTTAGTGAAATAAAGGGAGATCCATACTCGTACAGGATGGTGGGGGGGGGGGGGGGGGGGGCTTGACGTCCTCACAGGAACATTTCCTATTAGGGACATGTGTGAGACGTGACGATATGCTAAGAGAACAGATCCATGCATGAAAAATACCAAAGAACTCACACACAAAAACATAGACTCCAAGCCTGCTGCGCATTAATATTTTGCAAACGACGGCCTTCGTTAATTGAAAAGCAGCTTGAAGAGTTGAAAATCAAACAAGAAACGTGTTAACAACACACGTTTTAAATGAGTAAAACTAAAACTTTTTTGAAGAAATATTGATTTGTATTGCAAAGGATCTCGCACAAATGCTTGTATAACTGTGTTTTAATTCTAAATGTGTCAAGCGCAAAGAGCATAATTGTAAAGTTATGATGTTGCGCTATATAAATGCTCATTTATTATTATTATTATTATTATAAAACACAAGCTCCAAGCCTTGGTAGGCCTACATTGATAAATCATAATCATGGACCTCAGTTTGTCGCAACTCATCTTGTCTAGTTAAAATGTAACAGCAAAACGGCAGAACAATTCCTTTTTGATTGCTAAATACGAGGGGAACTCAATTATATTTTGCAACCTGGGCAAACTAATAAAGTCACTACCTTGCCTTTTTCACCACATCAAAGAGGAAGATTTGTGACAACAAAGGTTACTTGATTCCGTGCAACCGTTGTCATTCAATGCCATAAAATGGCCAGTAAGGGTGATGGGTCTCCTGCCAGCAGTGTTGACCTTTCGCGAAGAGATTTTCGAGCTATGATGTATTATGGCTACTGCCAGGGAAACTCTTTTCAAGAATGCTTTTTAAGTTTAAAATACTGTTTTGGAAATCAATCTTCACCGAAAGCCACTGTTTTCAGGTGGTTCAGACAGTTCATTACTGGCGCGTGGACGTTAAAAAACCCTGACCGTTGTGGTCGAATGGCAACAATCGTTACCCCTGAAAACGTCTCAAGGGTAGAGTCCCTGATTTCATTAAGAGTTAAGGTTATTGCAGTCAATGCACACAAAAGTCATGTCTTTATTTTTTTATACTCAGGTCACAGAGTGCAGAGTTCAATGCACGCAAACATAATAAACACATGTTCCCTGATTATTAGTTCTGCGTGTGTAAAACTGCAATAGTTTAAGTTCAAATCGTGATTTGCCACATCCAAAAGAGTTTCAGAAATACTCCTTGTAAATATGTGATACTATTATTTCAACAAAACATCAGACTTTGGGGGCGAGTTTGGGCAAAACTTTCTAAATTGATGAATGAAACATATGTAAGATGCATCGAATATTCAGTCCAACAAGTTTATCATGATATAGACTAGTAGTATTACATAACTTTGTGACATGTGTAAGCTCATCCACTCTTCTCGCTGTGCGGCGCTAACAAAGGTATACAGTATCAGGTCTTAATACCAACGTGTGCAAATGTGACCCGCTTAGTTACTGTAACCTTGCTCAACTTTCTGGTAGCTCGTTCAGAGGCTCGCTTAGTTACTGTAACCTTGCTCAACTTTCTGGTAGCTCGTTCAGAGGCTCGCTTAGTTACTGTAACCTTGCTCAACTTTCTGGTAGCTCGTTCAGAGGCTCGCTTAGTTACTGTAACCTTGCTCAACTTTTTGGTAGCTCGTTCAGAGGCTCGCTTAGTTACTGTAACCTTGCTCAACTTTCTGGTAGCTCGTTCAGAGGCTCGCTTAGTTACTGTAACCTTGCTCAACTTTCTGGTAGCTCGTTCAGAGGCTCGCTTAGTTACTGTAACCTTGCTCAACTTTCTGGTAGCTCGTTCAGAGGCTCGCTTAGTTACTGTAACCTTGCTCAACTTTCTGGTAGCTCGTTCAGAGGCTCGCTTAGTTACTGTAACCTTGCTCAACTTTCTGGTAGCTCGTTCAGAGGCTCGCTTAGTTACTGTAACCTTGCTCAACTTTCTGGTAGCTCGTTCAGAGGCTCGCATTTGCAAAAAGAAAAACGTCACGTTGCTTTTCTAGATTCTTTATTTTCCAAGTCATCAGTTCTCTAGTTCCGTTGGCAATGTCAATAATAACGGATAACGCATGCGCAGTATGACAAAAGGATTGCTGTACGCTCCTGATTGGTGCGTATTCTACATAACAAAGCGATGCATCTATCCCGCAGCAAAACTCGTCTGCTGCAGATAAAAATACAAAAAGTTCACAGTTAGCCGGTTGCCTGGTTTGGTCAGCAAACAAGTCCAACAGGAAGATACCTAAAATACTTTACTGCCATCGGCTTAAACTATAAAACTACATACAAGAGTAATCTAACTTGGTTCCCTGACTATTACAATAACACTGAGTGAGTGAATGAGTGTGCCACGGTGTGTGTGTGTGTGAGTGTGTGCGTGTATGTGTGTGTGTGTGTGTGTGTGTGTGTGTGTGTGTGTGTGTGTGTGTGTGTGTGTGTGTGTGTGTGTGTGTGAAACTATTAAATAATTAATCTACAATAATAACGTTACATTTAACATACACAATAATTACAACAGACAAAATAATCACTCTGTCACACAACAATAACATCAGATTAAAGTAACGAAGGGGCATTTAAATATAGTTTGATGGCTTGATGAATATATTATCTCTGTATGATAAAATATTCTTACATAACAGTCCGAACTTTTCATCACAGATTTATTTGACTGACAATGATTCTTAGCACATGTATTATCCTCTCACGGGTCTTAATGTCAACATTTGCAGCTAGCTGTGATTTGATTATTCCAACAACAACAAAACTTTAGGGCGCGTAATAAAAGCGATCGCTTGAGTTCGTATCCCAATTGTTTATCGTTGTATTATTGTAGGCCCTATCATGTTTGATTTAATAAAACATTGTTTAAACCAACAACAAAACTTTTTCGGCGACTTCAATAAATGTGACGACGGATAGCATTTTCTTTAGTGATGAATATAATCTCTTAAGGATGAAACGAGTATGATATTACTGTCGGGCCTATCGACAAGTATTCATTCCACTGACTCGATCTAAATGTACGTGGTAACGCAAGCATCCAGTACGTGTCACGTCTTAAATGTCAACGTGTGCATGTCGCAGGAAATGTCACACACACAGCCGTATATCCTGCTCACAGGTTTTCTCCCCAAAGAACCCCTACCCCAAACGCGCAACATGTACTGTAAATGTGCGATCACTTTGACTGCACAAAAATCCACATTGCGCTAGCTCAAGGTTGAGTAGAACCAGGTGTGACCGAACAATGTCTGGCTGTGAGAGTGTCACTGGCAGTGTAGTAGTGTAGGTGGATGGATGACTTCCCGATTCGCCCCTCCCATATCGCCCCCTCCCATATTGCCCCCTCCCATCTCGCCCCTAAGTACCTCACGATTTGCCATGAGTGGCATTTCGCCCCCGCAGAATTCGTCTCTGTCTGAGAGAGAAAGAGAGAGAGAGAGAGAGAGAGAGAGAGAGACAGAGACAGAGACAGAGAGACAGAGAGAGACAGAGAGAGAGACAGAGAGACAGAGAGAGAGAGAGACAGAGAGAGAGAGAGACAGAGAGAGACAGAGAGAGAGACAGGGAGAGACAGAGAGAGACAGAGACAGAGAGAGACAGAGACAGAGAGAGAGAGACAGAGAGAGAGACAGGGAGAACTCGAACTCGAAAACTTTATTACCGAGGGATGATAGCATTAGGTCCATATGGTCCTTTCTTACAGCTAGTCCCTACTATAATACACACATGAAACAAAGAACAAATATGAAGAATTTAAAAAAATATAAAAAAAAACCAATAGGGAAAGGTATAACAAAATAAAAATTAAAAACTCAAAAGTGTGCTTGTTAATGGAAGCATACTATACACTTTCTCTTTTACACATCCTCACACACACTCGCACAAAGTGTACACCGACTTAGTCGTTAGAGAGGTGCTTTCGGAGCTGTCTTTTAAAAGAAGATAATGACAGACATGACTTGATATTTACAGGTAGTGAATTCCAAAGGAACGCACCAGAATAAGAAAAACTAGTTTTAAACAAATCGATGCGGGGCCTTGACAAGGCAAGGTTATTTCGAGTGTTTGAATAATATGACGGAGATGAACTGAAGAGTTGTATAAGATATGTGGGGGCGTCCTTATAGACGACTTTATACATAAATGAACATTTATTATACAAAAGCTGCTTTTTTAAACTTAACATCCCAATACTTTTCATCTTTTCCTTTGTAGAAAGAGATGGACTGGGCAGAACTAGTTTAGCAGCTCTACGCTGGAGCGATTTCAGCTTCTTCAAGTGAACTTCACTACACCCGTCCCATACTATGTAAGCATAATCAAAATAGTTTTCTTGTGTCTAGATTAATAATGCTTTGTAACTGTGACAAAAGAAACAGGTTTTTAGCAAATTTTTTTGCAGATTTCATTGATGTGAGTCTGCCATTTGAGATCATTATCAACAGTAAGTCCCAGTAAACGGTGCTCAGCTACTTGCTCAATGGAGCACTGCTCATTTAGGGACAGACTCAGAGTCATTTCTGAAAGTTGATGTTTTTGGCGAGTGCTGATTATCATAGACTTTGTTTTTACTGGATTAATAAGCATACGATTTTCAGAACACCACTCAGAAACATCGTTTAGGCTCTGTTGTAAGTTGGAGAGACAGAGAGAGACAGAGCGGGGACCGGCACGGTTGGCCTAGTGGTAAGGCGTCCGCCCCGTGATCGGGAGGTCGTGGGTTCGAACCCCGGCCGGGTCATACCTAAGACTTTAAAATTGACAATCTAGTGGCTGCTCCGCCTGGCGTCTGGCATTATGGGGTTAGTGCTAGGACTGGTTGGTCCGGTGTCAGAATAATGTGACTGGGTGAGACATGAAGCCTGTGCTGCGACTTCTGTCTTGTGTGTGGCGCACGTTATATGTCAAAGCAGCACCGCCTTGATATGGCCCTTCGTGGTCGGCTGGGCGTTAAGCAAAACAAACAAAAGACAGAGAGAGACAGAGACAGAGACAGAGAGAGAGAGAGAGAGAGAGAGACAGACAGACAGACAGACAGACAGAGAGAGAGACAGAGACAGAGAGACAGGGAGAGACAGAGAGAGAGAGAGAGAGACAGAGACAGAGAGAGAGAGAGAGAGCAGCGAGAGAGAGAGAGAGAGAGAGAGAGAGAGAGAGAGAGAGAGAGAGAGAGAGCAGCGAGAGAGAGAGAAAGAGAGAGAGCAGCGATTTTCAATAGTCTTAATTGGTGCCGACAAAAATCGCTTGAAAGTTGGAAAGTTGGTTAAAAGTGTGCCATGTGAACAGCTCTTAACACAACACACACCACACAGCTCTTAACACAACACACACCACACAGCTCTTAACACAACACACACCACACAGCTCTTAACACAACACACACCACACAGCTCTTAACACAACACACACCACACAGCTCTTAACACAACACACACCACACAGCTCTTAACACAACACACACCACACAGCTCTTAACACAACACACACCACACAGCTCTTAACACAACACACACCACACAGCTCTTAACACAACACACACCACACAGCTCTTAACACAACACACACCACACAGCTCTTAACACAACACACACCACACAGCTCTTAACACAACACACACCACACAGCTCTTAACACAACACACACCACACAGCTCTTAACACAACACACACCACACAGCTCTCAACACAACACACACCACACAGCTCTTAACACAACACACACCACACAGCTCTTAACACAACACACACCACACAGCTCTTAACACAACACACACCACACAGCTCTTAACACAACACACACCACACAGCTCTTAACACAACACACACCACACAGCTCTTAACACAACACACACCACACAGCTCTTAACACAACACACACCACACAGCTCTTAACACAACACACACCACACAGCTCTTAACACAACACACACCACACAGCTCTTAACACAACACACACCACACAGCTCTTAACACAACACACACCACACAGCTCTTAACACAACACACACCACACAGCTCTTAACACAACACACACCACACAGCTCTCAACACAACACACACCACACAGCTCTTAACACAACACACACCACACAGCTCTTAACACAACACACACCACACAGCTCTTAACACAACACACACCACACAGCTCTTAACACAACACACACCACACAGCTCTCAACACAACACACACCACACAGCTCTTAACACAACACACACCACACAGCTCTTAACACAACACACACCACACAGCTCTTAACACAACACACACCACACAGCTCTTAACACAACACACACCACACAGCTCTCAACACTTCTTCTTCTTCGGCGTTCCAGCTCTTAATACTGTCTGAATTTGAGGCATAATCCATAGTGGTGGCGTGCGAGCTCGTCTCCCAAGAACTTAGTTTAGGTTCCCACACTGTGTCCGGAAACACAGTCAGCATCGCTCCGACTTCGTTGGGGGTTGGTTTGAATTCGGAGTGTCCTTCTCCTAGACTGGTTGCCTGCCATGGCTGATGAGTCCGGTCTGCCCATGGTTTGAATTCAGAGTGTCCCTCTCCTAGACCGGTTGCCTGCCATGGCTGATGAGTCCGGTCTGCCCATGGTTTTATTTACATGAGTATCCTTCTCATGCCCCTTATGACTCGAGGAGAGTTTGCTGATATTAGTCTGACCTCTCTCCGCTGACCTGTCCAGCATGCGAGACGCTACCAGAAGTTTTGACACTCCCGCTGGCATAGCTCTCGGGGTCATAGAAGTACTCAAGCTCCCACACCTCGTCAAGGAATCAGCCGTGTGTGGAGCTCTCAACACAACACACACCACACAGCTCTTAACACAACACACACCACACAGCTCTTAACACAACACACACCACACAGCTCTTAACACAACACACACCACACAGCTCTTAACACAACACACACCACACAGCTCTTAACACAACACACACCACACAGCTCTTAACACAACACACACCACACAGCTCTTAACACAACACACACCACACAGCTCTTAACACAACACACACCACACCGCTCTTAACACAACACACACCACACAGCTCTTAACACAACACACACCACACAGCTCTTAACACAACACACACCACACAGCTCTTAACACAACACACACCACACAGCTCTTAACACAACACACACCACACAGCTCTTAACACAACACACACCACACAGCTCTTAACACAACACACACCACACAGCTCTTAACACAACACACACCACACAGCTCTTAACACAACACACACCACACAGCTCTTAACACAACACACACCACACAGCTCTTAACACAACACACAGCTCTTAACACAACACACACCACAAACGTAAGGGAAACTGCCTGCAGCGACTTGCAGGAAAGCTGCCGTTACAAAAGGTAGAGGATAAATATGGAACCAGTATTTATTATTGAAATCAATGTGTATGGTTAAAATGTCTCTGTTAAGTAAGGACATGTCAACTTCGTAACACGGTTTACCCTGGTACACAGCTCTGGACAATAAGCCACAATCATCGCAAGGCCGAGTGTGACATTTGAGCGTGTGTGTGTGTGTGTGTGTGTGTGTGTGTGTGTGTGTGTGTGTGTGTGTGTGTGTGTGTGTGTGTGTGTGTGAGTGTGTGTGAGTGTCAGTGTGTGTGTGTGTGTGTGAGTGTGTGTGTGTGTGAGTGTGTGTGTGTGTGTGAGTGTGTGTGTGTGAGTGTGTGTGTGTGTGTGTGTGAGTGTGGTTTTTTTTTCTCCACTACTGGGAACATTTGGACAGAACAGGGAGCATGACTGAATGCAGAACATGGAAACTGCCTCATTGTTCTGAATGGGGAAATAAACACCAAGAAAAACAACCACACAATCTGGTGCTAGATAATTATGGCTTCAATGCTTTGATGGAAAACTGACCAACCAGACGGCTCCCATGCCAACATTTGGGAACGTCGGTTCAAAATACCAGCAAGACACAGAAAACCCCCACCCGGTTTGGTATTTCGTACCAGTACATAGCTCTGTTGGTCGGTATCGGACCAGGTAATTTTTGTTTTTCGGCGTTGAGTAGAGCAGGCAGTGGTACAGGTATTGTCAGCCATGTTATCCTTACTCCAAGGTGTACTGTATCAATAGATAGAGAGCTCCTTGCCTTACTCTCAAACCCTTACTCTCATGAAAACGGACCCCTCTGTCCTTCCCGCAAGCCAAATCAACTGAATTCGTTATGAAGTTATACGTAGAAAATCTGTCACACGATATATCAAGTGGTAAGCATGACTCATTGCCGATTTTATTTTTCGCTATTTTTGCTTTATACTATAGCCTCATATTTTACCGGACATTTTCCCGTTCACAGCAAATAGGATGATTTTGTGTTTAAACTGAGGAATATGTAGAAGCACAACTATACCCTAAAAACAAGGGATAACAGAATGGAAATCACTTGTGCACAAAAACAACAACAGAGACGACAGAAAAACAAAGTGAGTCAAAACAATACATACCTTACCCAACCTCCGAGATCACCACTTCAGTGGAAACTCACAACCATCGCACTGCGGTTTTTCGCAACAGTGTTCACAGAGAATTAAATGACTTCAATACTGTCCAGCCCCCTCCGCACTCCCCCCCCCCCCTCTTCCCTCCACCCCCGCCCCTCTCTCTACCAAATGCACACACATAAATAAACTAATGGTATGCATGAAACGACAATCCTACATCTGTGGCCACACTCCACCCCATCACTCGGGTAGCTCAGGTGGTAGAGCACTGTACTTGTGATCGAGAGGTCGCTGGTTCGAATCCGGGCCGGGACGGACACGGGTCAACTTTATGTGCAGACCCAGAGACGGTATCCATCTCCCAGCCCCGTGTCACCACAATGGCACGTTAAAGATCTTGGTCATTCTACCATAAGTGCAGATGGCTGATACCACCTAAACACGCAAACATGAAAAAGCCGTGAGGGCGTAAAACTCGAATCGTATAAACCAATTCATGTCCAATATAGGCAATTAAGACCTGACGGACAATAAGCCCCTTAAAATTTACTTTTACCCATCACTCATCAATCACTACCCCCTCCCTTTTTCTCGATAGCTAAATTTAATTTTCTCGTTCTCAATTAGAGCAGTGGCCATGCAGTTTTGGACATGTTTTATTAATTTGTTTTGATTCATTACCTCGCCGGAATCTTGCATGCGAGATACATCCTCGATGTTGAGATAAGTTCATTATTTGTACCATCAATGATTGTCTGACTGTCCCTTTGATCACGTGGTCGACGTACTGTGAATGTAACGTTTTGTTTGTCAATAATTAAACGTTCCTATAACTTACAATTGGTTTTTTTAAATCTACATGTTTTGTTAATAACGGTAAACAACCAACCCTTTCTCTCCATTAGATACACACACGTCATCAGAAATGATATTCATAAAACGACAATAGTACATCCATAACTGACGTCCCACTAGGGTTAGGGTTAGGGTTAGGGTTAGGGTTAGGGTTAGGGTTAGGGTTAGGGTTAGGGTTAGGGTTAGGTTGTTCACGACCTAATTAATCTCCCCATGTTAGCGCATGCGCATTGACCGCATTGAGAGGGATTGTTCAGGCAAAGTTTTCAGTTCGTGACACCGGCAGTTGTATAGTGCCGCTTCGGCAAGCACTGACTTGTGCTGCAATCGATATTGGTCGCCTGCACTTGTGTGGCATCTTGCTGTGCTGGCAGTGGCAGTACTTTTTACAGGGAAGAAAGCTTGTAACAGCTGCCATTGATTTCATTATAGATATGTCTTTACTTTCTAATCATTGAATTAATGCACGAAATAAGCAAATATGTTTCTAGTTTCTATACAACGACAACAACAACAAAAATGACAACAACAACAACAAAACTTGACTAAATGTAACAAAAACAACAACAACAATTAATGACAACGGCCTCAGCAACCGCAGACAAAAAACAAACAAACCACGCACGCACTCACCGGGACACAGACATAAACACGGACGGACAGTCGAACACACGCACGTACCTATGCACGCACTCACGCATGCATTGGCACGCGCTCTTGCACACATATACACACACACACACACACACACACACACACACGCAGACACACGCAGACACAAACACACACGTACACGTACACACACACACACATACACATACAGACACAGACACAAACACACACACACACACACACACACAAACACACACACACACACACACACACATACAAACACGTACACACACACACTGAAAAAGCAACACCTACCACTGAAACCCACGGGCAGTGCACACAGCATGAACAGCGGCAGAAAAGAGCTACCAGCATCAGCAAGACATCCGAGCGATTTCACTTTCCCTGTTAGCAATTCATGAAACTGTTCCTTCCGTCCTCAGTCGACTTGACACAGCCGCATGACCGAAACGATTAACTGAAATAATTTAAGTCAAAGATACGCACTCATGGAGCTAGAGCGTGTCAAAGCATTAACACCAACACAACCGACTAAAGGAATGGTCTGAGAATAATAAGTACAGTTATGCACTCTACACAACTGGCGTTGAAAGTAGGACGAGTCAGTGTAGGCTACTCCTATTGTGGGCCTTCGCCTGCGGTCTATTTTCTGACACCACTCAGAAGCCACACAGAACAGACTGAGTGCGATCATTTGACAGAACATACCGAGTACATCGCACCGTTTCGGTTCAAACTGGGTGCGAGTGCACCCAAGGTCTTCGGATCGCGTGTTCACGTGACGTCTTTAATAATTATATGCGGGTTACGTATCGTCATAGTTCTGCCTCCAGTAAAAGCGCAGCTTGAACATTCGAGGAATGTGGTCCTGCGCTCTACTGAAGAAAAATGTGACTTAAACCAGACTTGACTTTTAATAGCTTTTTGACACGAACATAGAGGTAGTGTGAGGTGAAAAAGATCATACATGTAAATTGGCTTGAGTGGGACTCATACGATTTTATCTAACTGTATTTCACTGTAATTATTTTGACTAAAATCAACATGAATTATTTCGGTGTGTGCCACCGCATACCCTGTATGTATACTGTATGGTCTCTCTGTCAATGGCATGATTGTGTGTGTGTGCCACGCCGGGTGTGTGTGTGTGTGTGTGTGTGTGTGTGTGTGTGTGTGTACACGTTTAACAATGTACACCCAGTTTGCTTAGTGCTTTGGTTCTTGTTGTTTCATCTCAGTTATATGTCTGCTTTGTATGCTTGTTTGATTTGTGCTAGTTTATTTTGGAATGAATTTGTAAAGCCCCTGGAGCCAATTGATGGGACTCGCGCTATAAAAAAAACTTATTTATTATTATTATTATTATTATTATTATTATTATTATTTAAGTTATTGAGACATCCCAGTGCACTAAGGGATTTATAGAGCAAATCGAGAAAATTCATTATTGAACGAAGCGCATAGCGCTGAGTTCAATAATTATTTTCGAGATTTGCTCTATAAATCCCTTAGTGCACTGGGATTGTTTCAATAACGATATTGTCAGTACCGCCATAGAAAAAAGAAGATTCCAAACGCACATTTTGCAATGCGCATTTGAATAGGCATAACTGTGTGGTCAGGTCACAGTAAAGATCTACTTTTGTGTGGGGTGTCTCAAGTGTGTCGTGCTTTCGTCACACGCATTTTAATTTCTGTTGGTAAATTCCAGTGTAGCGTTAATCTGAACAGTGATGATCTTTCAGAGAGACCTCATTTGAACTCGGAGAAAGGCTCTTCATTATTTGCGATTCGAAACCTCCAGTCGAGCTTCGACGGATTGACTATGCGGAGTGACTCCCCTTGAATTGACTCAAAGCGGGACTCGACGGTTCGCACATTTTCAAAACAAATGTGGCATTTTTCTCGTGTTCTATCTTCACTCATCGGGGAGTCTGATACTAAATATGAACGGTAAGAATGCTCTGAACCCTACACGTATTATATCCCCATCGTTTTTTCGTTCACATTTGCCCAACATGTTAATTTGCTGAGCGGGGTTAATGTCGTCTGCTAGGCTACCTGCCAACCTGGGCAATGGAACGACTGCAGTCTGCACTGAGTCTGTACGCATAAGGCAGGCTGCTAATAAATCTTATATATGGTAAGAACGTTCTGAACCTTACACGTTTTCGATTACGATTGTTCTTGCTTTGAAATAATAATTCTGAAACCATTCATTTACTGAACTGATGTAGTCGTATTTCTGTGTTGTCTGCTACAGAATCGATCGAGTCAGTCTTCCAAACTGGTCTTGCTGGTACGTTATCGGAATAACACTTGTGTTTTCTGTTAGCCGCTGGGAATTGTATACTAACTCATCATTTGGTAATGTGGATGATAAGCTACATGCCACTAACACGGCATATGAGAAGAATCTATGCAATTCGGCGAAAATTAGATGAAACACAGCGGCTTCTATTTTTTTAGATCACTGGCACTGGCACAGGCACATGCAATCTGTCAGAAAAAACCCCCACTTTTGCTTTAATTGAGAAGCAGGGAATTTATGGTCATTTGGTATTGTGGAGAATATAAGCTACATGTCATTAATTAATTCTGAGGATGAGAGCACAGTCTTGCTTAGGCAAAGGGCGCAAGAATACGCTCTGTGGAAAAGTTAGCGCACTCCAAGAGTGCGCTAACAGTTTTAGCGCATCGCCATTAGCCAATCAACTGGTTCACATCAGTCATGTGACACCAGTACTTACTATTATTATTATTATTATTATTATTATTAGAGCACACTTTCACGTGTACTGATCTTTGAAGTTTGTGCTAGCAGGAACCGCCCGTTGTTGTTGTTTTTCATTTTCTGTTTTTATATTTAGTCAAGTTTTGACTAAATATTTTAACATCGAGGGGGAATCGAAACGAGGGTCGTGGTGTATGTGTGTCTGTGCGTGTGTGTGTGTGTGTGTGTAGAGCGATTCAGACTAAACTACTGGACCGATCTTTATGAAATTTGACATGACAGTTCCTGGGTATGAAATCCCCGAACGTTTTTTTCATTTTTTTGATAAATGTCTTTGATGACGTCATATCCGGCTTTTCGTGAAAGTTGAGGCGGCACTGTCACGCCCTCATTTTTCAACCAAATTGGTTGAAATTTTGGTCAAGTAATCTTCGACAAAGCCCGGACTTCGGTATTGCATTTCAGCTTGGTGGCTTAAAAATTAATTAATGACTTTGGTCATTAAATATCGGAAAATTGTAAAAAAAAATAAAAATTTATAAAACGATCCAAATTTACGTTTATCTTATTCTCCATCATTTGCTGATTCCAAAAACATATAAATATGTTATATTCGGATTAAAAACAAGCTCTGAAAATTAAATATATAAAAATTATTATCAAAATTAAATTGTCCAAATCAATTTAAAAACACTTTCATCTTATTCCTTGTCGGTTCCTGATTCCAAAAACATATAGATATGATATGTTTGGATTAAAAACACGCTCAGAAAGTTAAAACAAAGAGAGGTACAGAAACGCGAGCTATCCTTCTTAGCGCAACTACTACCCCGCTCTTCTTGTCAATTTCACTGCCTTTGCCATGAGCGGTGGACTGACGATGCTACGAGTATACGGTCTTGCTGAAAAATGGCATTGCGTTCAGTTTCATTCTGTGAGTTCGACAGCTACTTGACTAAATATTGTATTTTCGCCTTACGCGACTTGTTACATTTAGTCAAGTTTTGACTAAATGTTTTAACGTAGAGGGGGGAATCGAGACGAGGGTCGTGGTGTATGTGTGTGTGTGTGTGTGTGTGTGTGTGTGTGTGTGTGTGTGTGTGTGTGTGTGTGTGTGTGTGTGTGTGTGTGTGTGTGTCTGTCTGTCTGTGTGTGTGTGTAGAGCGATTCAGACTAAACTACTGGGCCGATCTTTATGAAATTTGACATGAGAGTTCCTGGGTATGATATCCTCAGACGTTTTTTTCATTTTTTTGATAAATATCTTTGATGACGTCATATCCGGCTTTTCGTGAAAGTTGAGGCGGCACTGTCACGCTCTCATTTTTCAACCAAATTGGTTGAAATTTTGGTCAAGTAATCTCCGACGAAGCCCGGACTTCGGTATTGCATTTCAGCTTGGTGGCTTGAAAACTAATTTATGACTTTGGTCATTAAAAATCTAAAAATTGTAAAAAATAAATTTGTTTATATAACGATCCAAATTTACGTTCATCTTATTCTCCATCATTTTCTGATTCCAAAAACATATAAATATGTTATATTTGGATTAAAAACAAGCTCTGAAAATTAAAAATATAAAAATTATTATCAAAATTAAATTTTCGAAATCAATTTAAAAACACTTTCATCTTATTCCTTGTCGGTTCCTGATTCCAAAAACATATAGATATGATATGTTTGGATTAAAAACACGCTCAGAAAGTTAAAACAAAGAGAGGTACAGAAAAGCGTGCTATCCTTCTCAGCGCAACTACTACCCCGCTCTTCTTGTCAATTTCACTGCCTTTGCCATGAGCGGTGGACTGACGATGCTACGAGTATTGCTGCGTTGCATTGCGTTCAGTTTCATTCTGTGAGTTCGACAGCTACTTGACTAAATGTTGTATTTTCGCCTTACGCGACTTGTTGATTGTTTGCTGACGTGCCTTAATTACACTTTCAGACAGACAGACAGACAGACAGGTACACACATATATCAAAATCAGAGAGCAACCGAGCCGTATTGGAGAGAGAGAAGAAAGAGAGAGAGAGAAGAAAGAGAGAGAGAGACAGACAGACAGACAGACAGACAGACAGACAGACAGACAGGTACACACACATATCAAAATCAGAGAGCAACCGAGTTTTATTGGAGGGAGAGAGAGATAGAGAGAGAGAGAGAGAGAGAGAGACAGAGACAGACAGACAGATAGAAAGACAGAAAGACAGACAGACAGACAGACAAACAGACAGAAAAAGACACAGGCAGACGGACACTGGGACAGACGATCAAACACTAGGCGGGACAGGCCGACAAACAAAAGGTATGCTAAGGTTGACACACATCACTCAGAGGGTCGCCAACCAATTACTTCGTACCAGGATTTGAGACTAGCCACGGAAAAAGATGTGCAGTAAACACAGTGATTACTACACGGATTTCACTCAATAACCACTAAAGTGATGACACGTGGCTTAACTACAGAACCGTCTAATGGAGATACGCCATGCATTTGTAATCAGCACACTCTTGTCAGTCCTGTCCGTGATCAATCAAGCGTGGTGCATTCACTCTTGCGTGAACAGGACTTTCCGTGTGCGTAGCGGTAGGTGTTTATCTAACTGCCTCTATGAGGACACGCCTGAGTGAGCAGCGATCTTGTCAGTTCAGTAAAAAAATAAATCCTTAGCCTTGCCTTGCCTTGTCTTGCCTTGCCTTGGGAGATGTAAGGCAAACAACCTGCGACCAATTTGTTCAGTCATACTGCCGGAGACTAAGGATTAAATCCTAAAGAATTTATTTTATAATGGCTGCGCTCAGCATGGAACACTTAACATGCATACACAATTCGACTCCATTTGAAGATCGCACGGCCGAGATATGATCGATTAAAAGTTCGATACAGAGAGATCATGGCATCACTCGCCTGCCATTCTGCAGCAGGAAGAGGGGGGGATGAGGGGGTTCCTGGATAGAGGGTAAGGGAGGCTGGCTATCAGTAATCTGATCGCCGTGACCGCGCGCTCGCCGGATGCTCTCACCATAACTCTGGTCTGACAGCACAACCTGTCTTTGATACCATCTTCACAGTTTGATTATTTGAAGCAGTTTTTCACTTCAGTCTTTGTGATACACCAGAGCTGCATGGACGTTTATTTGTGGTCATCTACAACTTTAAAACAATGAAGGTTAGTTTTGGTTTGACTATTCCATAAAATACTTTAACTGAAGGTTTTACTGTCTGTACTGCCGCCTGAAAAACTCTCTTTTAGCAAGGATTTGTATGGCTGAACATTCCAGTCAAAATTCCTATTTTCATGTGTTTTAGTTGTTTTCCTCTAGAATCAACTGATTACATAAGTAACATGCAGGACGCACTATATATTATTGTGGTATTTAATGGTGGTGCTGTTATCAATGTTGAACATTACAAATTTGTGTTCATGAAAACTATTTTACTTGCAGCACTTCAAAGGCTACCACAATGGATGATCCATTAAAAACCTGTCCAATATGCAACGAACCATGTGACGTCGAGTTTAATACCCTGGGAAAGAAAGGATGTGCAAGTATGTTCTCTCTCTTGATTTGTTTCAATTCTTATGATAAATTTGAGTTTCTTAGTGTTCTGTATACTATAACGTTTGTTTGTTTGTTTGTTTTATGTCCTTTTTTATTTTGTTTGTTTTTGTTCTTTTGTTGTTTTTTCCCTTTGGTGTTCTTTTACATGTTGTGCTGTATTTGTAGTTTGTTGTATTACTGGGTGTCATCCAGTGAGACTTATCAAAGCAAGTGTGTGGGGTCATAGCCGGTTAACAAATTGCGTGCTTCTGTTGAAATGTCTATAAAAAAGAGTTTGTAGTGAGCAATGTTATTTGTTTGTTGATACAGGAATCAAGGATTTGAGCCAGAGAAGACAGAACAGAACCGTTCAGCCTACAGTTGGTCAAAGGGTGCATATCGAGTGTCGAAGGGATTACACCAACGACAATAATATCGAGAAAGACTTAAGACAGCAAAACAGAGATACCGATAAGACTGAGCTTGGAGAGCGAAGCACACGATCTAAGCAACACAGATTTGACTTTGCAAGTTGCTGCTTTTTCTGTGGGACTCGGGTAAATCTTTCCAAAACACGTGGACCTGATGAGGCATACAGAGTCAGAACATTATCTTTACAAACTGAAATTTTGAAAAAATGTGACGAAAGAAATGATGAGTGGGCAGATATCGTCAAGGGAAAGCTTGAATTTGCAAGAGACCTGCATGCAGCAGATGCTGTGTACCATATAACTTGTAACTGTAACTTCAGAGCGCTTGGTCTGTCAATTCCCAAACGTTATAATGACAAGCCAGGTGCATACGCACTGACAAACGCTCCAAGCCGAAGTGTGGGTAGACCACCGGACACTGAAAAACTTGAAGTTTTTGAGAAAACAGCAGAATATCTCATTAACCACGATGACGAACAGATCACCATCGGAGAGCTTGTGCAGAAAATGCAAGAGTTCAGTGGAGGGGTTTGGTTACACCACCAAATGGATGAAGGAAAAGCTCTTGGAGAGATTTGATGAAAAAATCATCATAGCGAACATTCTGGGCAAGTCTAATGTTGTAACATTCCGCACAACAGCTAAATCCATTCTTCATGATTTCTACAATTCTCCGAAGACTAATGACGACGAAAGTGAAAAACTGAAGCTGGTGAAAGCTGCTGCAGCACTGATAAAGAATGAAATAAAAGCTGCTTCTGCAACGACAAACAAGGAATATCCAACATCAGAGGATATTTCTTCAGGGGCGTACAACCTGGACTTTGTTCCCCAGTCCCTTCAGCTTTTCCTGCGTTTGATTTTCAGCGAAAAAGATGCTGACAATAAAATTGCATCTGTGGGACAAGCAATTGTCCAGGCAGCTCGACCTAGGGTTGTCATCGCCCCACTTCAAATTGGACTTGGAGTCCAAATGCACCACCATTTTGGCTCCCGATATCTGATCGATGTGTTGAATGCGATGGGCTTCTCGTCTTCCTACACAGAGGTGCAGAGATTTGAGGCAAATGCAGCTGTGTCCCAAAGTACAGATATTCCAGGATGTGCCAAGAATGTGATTCTACAATACGTGGCTGACAATGTGGATCACAATTCCTGTACCTTGGATGGATACAATTCTTTCCATGGTATGGGAATGATTGCTACCACAACTCCTGGAACACGACGAACAACGCCTATTCCTAGGTTGGATGTCACCTCCAAAGATTCAAAAGAAAAGGGAACAATTGACATCGTGTATTTCCAGTCAAAGGCAGTTCACTTTGGGAACACTACATACAGGGAACTAGAAAACCTGCGAGCTGTTGACCCATCTATACACCTTGATGTCTTGTGGAAGGTGGTGTGGCCGCTGAAGCCTGCAAGACCTTCATGGTCTGGAACGATGCAGGCTGTCCACAACGACCGTCACCCTGGTAAGTCGAGCGTTTTCTTCTTGCCAATGATCGACATGAACCCTGGTGATCTGACTTGCATTCACTCTACACTGCTGTTCACGGCGAAGGAAGCAAAGAGACATGGCTCGACTCCAGTGCTCACTTTCGACCAGCCCCTATTTTGGAAAGCCCATGAGATCGTCGCCAACAAACCTGATGATGCTGACTTGGCCTCCATTGTTCTAAGGCTTGAAGGTTTTCACATGGAAATGAGCTTTTTGGGCTGCATTGGACGTTTGATGGAGGGCAGCGGTCTGCAGGAGGTACTAGAACTGACATATGCACCAACAGCTGTCAACTACATGCTTCAAGGCAAGGCAGTGTCCCGAGCAGTTAGAGGCCACTTTCTGGTTGACTCGGCTCTGAACGCACTCCTGACCTCACAAACGTTCAAAATCTCTCTGCCACTCCCAGACCTGGATGTGACACTAAGTGACGTCTCCATTGAGGAAATTGATAGCACAGATGTACCAGAAGATGTGCAAATTGCTGGGACAGTGGATGATATCGCGCCATCAGCAAATGAAGATGCTCCTGTCTCATGTGAGGAGCCTGATGGGGACCTTGACCGTGCAGCCAACATGTGGGACTTGTTGATGAGTGGAGCTATCCCGCTAGGAGAAGTTTGCGTTGATGAGACAATCGCATCGATTCAGCTAAAACTAGAACGCCAAAAGCAAACCCTCAAGTGCCACCCCACAGCTGCACTGTGGATTCAGTACATGGACATGGTTGACATTCTGCGCAAGTTCCTCAAAGCTGAACGCACAGGAAACTGGGACCTGCATCTGTCCACTGTCCATGAAATGATGCCTTTCATGGCAGCAGCAGGGCACAACCTCTACACCAAATCCCTCCACCTGTATCTCCAGGACATGCTGCAGCTGAAAGAAACTCACAAGGATGTCTACCAGAGCTTCCAAGCCGGTCACCATGTACGCAGGACGGATCGATGTTGGGCAGGCCTTTCTACAGACAGATGATTAAGAGAACAACTAGCATTGCTCTTTGGAGAATGTACAAATATGTATTGGAGACTTTCTTTATTTCTATGACAGTGACCGGTGTGAGATGTTTTTCAAATGTACAAATGTGTATTGGAGCCTTTCTTTATTTCTATGACAGTGACTGATGTTGTGAGATGTTTTTCAAGGGACATAATTATTATCATTCCTGTTGTTTCCTGATTTTTTTTCTGATTACGGAATGTGTTATGACTGCTTTGATGCTCAATTCTGCAGTCTGCAGTCGACCAATGCATGACTAACGCTGTGAATACATTATTGGTCAATAATGTTTATGAATGTTGTGCAATGTTTGTGTAATGATGTTGGAGTTATGTGCTTTGAATTTAAAATGTTGTCGATTATTTGATTATGTGATGCTTTATCTAATCAATTGCCTTGTTTACGTTTGTTGTTTCATTGCTTGTGTTTGAATGGTTTGCTTTTGTATACCCTGCTCCCTTGTCACGCGGTAGACTATCCAGCGACTTCCTGACATCATTCATCTTACTTTTCTTAGTTTACACTGCAAACTTTGTGGCCTTTTTACATGTTGCTTGAGTGCGCTTACATTCTCCTGTACAGGAGTACTTATGTTTTTGTAGAACAAAACATTCACAAAGATGATGTTTGGTTTAAAATGAGTACAGTATTCTACTTTTAGTTGAAAACAATAAATATGACCTTGTGTACCAATTACTTTGGAATTTCCCCTCTGTGTGTGTGTGTGTGTGTGTGTGTGTGTGTGTGTGTGTGTGTGTGTGTGTGTGTGTGTGTGTGTGTGTGTGTGTGTGTTTAGTGCGTGTATAAAAAAAATATTCGCTATGCTGCTGAAAATGATTACACAGCCTTCACTTCACGCATAAACAACAAATTTGACCTTATGACCCAATGACCTTGACCTTTTGATTTTTAATATCTTAGACATTTTTTTATATTGTAATCATAAACTGTGACTTGCATGTTATATTTGATGTTCGTGGTGTCAAAACAGTTCAGACAATGTAAAAAACGTAGAATCGCTTTGTGACAAAATACACACTGACAAACACACTTGATAACTTTTTTAAAAATAATTATATTTTTCTCGATTTTTGACCAGACATACTACAAACATAGCAGAACATGAATCTGAAAACAGAAATTCTTTAGCAATAAATCCTTGGTTATGGTGCCATTTTCCGTAGACTGACTAGGCAAAATGGGATTGCGACCAATGGGATTGCGACCCGAAGCTTGCACGACCTCGACTAAGTCTTCACCTGGGAAATGCTTTATTTTTTTTATTTGAATTAACAAAAATGCGAAAGTTCTTGAACTTGATATATTTTATTAAGTATACTGAACTCCAAAAGAAACGCAAGATTAAGAAATTTAATCTCATTCTTTGCCATTTCATTTTGACGAGATCGAATCGAACGAATTTCACGAAAATTGGTACAAAGCATCTTGGGGCAATGTTCTTTGATTGTCACTAACAAAAAAAACGTTACCGAAAGAAAGTTTTCACCGCCAGGCTCAGTAACGCGTGTGTCCCCCATTGGCGTTGACAAGGGCCTGACATCTGGCTCTCATGGAGCGCACCAGGCGGTTGACGGTGTTCCTGGAGGTTTCTGTAGCCGGGAGGAACTGTTGGCGCAGGTGCTGACAGTAGATGACCCGGTCCTGGCGAGCAGTAGTCACACGAGGTCGTCCGCTTCTAGCGCCATCCCGGGTGCTGCCGCTGGCTTGGAATCGGGTCCACAGACGACAGATGGTCGAGGTTGCCACGTCCATGACATTTGCAATGGCAGCTGGGCGATTTCCAGCTTGCAATCGCCCGATTGCTCTCTCCAGGTCAATGGCGCTCAGTCTTGGCATGCTTCTACTGTACAAATGGCTGATTTCAGACAGTGGACGGAGACAGGTTTTTGTTCCTTGTGTTAGCTGAGTACTGTTAACGAAAAAAATCAGGTCTGGCAGCTTTTGTGTGGGCTGCGCGAGCGAAAAACAGTCTCAATCTTCAGAACGCTGCAGAGAGCGCACTCTGGGCGCTGCACACATGATTTTCACAGGCTACGTGCAGGACACTAAGCTAACTCATGCTCGTGCAGAATTTTCCCCTGAAACCCACCTTTAGTGCATGAATTTTAACAAAACCTTAAATAACTCTTAACTTGCGTTTCTTTTGGAGTTCAGTATATATTATCAAAGAACTCTGATTATTAAAAATCTTGTCAAGGCAAAGGATTGATTTAGTTGAGTCAGTCGTCGAAAGGCCAACAACTTACGATCAATGGGTGTCACGGTTTGGTGACATGGATTGGCCGGGAAAGAAACACTCTGTGGGGTGCATGCCTTTCCGAAATTGCGATGCAAAGCGCCTGTGCTTATCGCTTCTGCTGACTGAGCTCAGCACGTGAAATACGTTTTATCTCCACGCCTGGGCTGAAGTGCGAGGTGTGATATTGTGTACAGGGTGTCAATTCCACGTGCGGGATTTTGCTGACTTAGCAAAATCAACTGGGGCTGCGCTGTACTTATGACGATAGCGATTGGTCGCTGGAGTCATGTGATGTTTTCGATGAGTTTTGGGGGAGACCTTGAAACTGCCCCATTCGGCATTTTACTTTGAGGCGATTAGGTTGTTTCCTCGTCTAAGAGTTGAACTTGACTGTTTTTCAACACGTGGTGACATTTTTTTTATGTCAACGTGCCTGTTCTGCATGTCCAGTTGGGCTCTTAGGACAACGGAGGAGTGACCGCCTTTCGCTGCAAAATTATGTTTCTGACGACGAGGTCGTCAGGTGTTTCTTGACTGGGTGTTGGAGGATTTCAACGCAGAAGAGACTCAGTACAAGGGTTGTGGCTACTAATTTGTCGACGGGCGAAAGCCATACAAGGAAGCGGATTCGCTGTTGAGGTAATAAATCATTATTAAACGCTGTTGACAGTCAATGTTTGTGGAATGAAATACTCTCTGTTGTTCTCTCCAGGATAGCGCATAATATGCTCTTTGTGACGCTAAAAGTATAATCTGTATCTGTTTTTTTGCAGATATGGAGAGAAGGAGGGAAAATAGCTGATTTGTTGTTTTAAAAGTTCGTTGTGCAGGCCACGTGCTCTATGAAATATGAAGGGTGACGTGTTTAAAAATGGTTGCGTGGCATTTTTAGTGCACCGATGCTTTTTGTTGCAGCCTACTTACTTATCTTTGCGGGAGTGCGGTGTTGCGGGTATGGAACATCCGTATGCTGTAACCTGGTAACCTGGTGATTTGCTGTTGCTGTCGTCGTCCTACCACTTTACACTTCTTACCATTTCTGGTAACTACAGGGAGGACCTTCAGCGACTGAGTGAGGCGCCTGATATCTCCACTGTTCCCTGCTTCGTTCAACACCAACCGGCACACAGTCAACGGAGCAGTTGTGGAGATAGACTATTTAATTACGGGTCGCCCACTCAGTGGCAAAAAGCTAAGTGCACCATGTTCATTGCACCCTATATACCACCTAGTCATCTTTCATATTTGTGATTTCATTCGAGTGGTGACAACGTGGGGTGTGTGACACCTGCATTAACTAGCGCTTTTGACAGACCGGCTATCTTTTCTGTCTTTATACGAGATCAGCGTGTTATTATCATTTAATAAACTCTAACTGGCATTTTGTCAGTTACTTTCCTTACGTCTTTGACGTAAGAACGACGTTTGAAGTGAAGTATCGAGGGAGGTGGCGAGATCGTATATAAACAGGCGTCTGAAACTTATACTTTTGTTGATTCTATATTTTTTGTGTGACTGCGAGAGTGGATCGTGGTGTGGATAGTCAGTTAGCAGTAATTGACCGTTCATAATCACCTTTTGTGATCTACGAAACGTGACA
This sequence comes from Littorina saxatilis, assembly GCF_037325665.1. Taxonomy (NCBI): domain Eukaryota; kingdom Metazoa; phylum Mollusca; class Gastropoda; order Littorinimorpha; family Littorinidae; genus Littorina; species Littorina saxatilis. The sequence continues at coordinate 4,044,343 of NC_090258.1, read as the reverse complement.
ATGGGGTTGCGATACCAAGCTTGCACGACCACGACCTAATTAATTAGTCTTCACCTGGGAATTCCTTTCTGTCAAATTTGAGGCGTAAACTCTATTACATTTCCAGTCTTTTCTTTCTCGGCGAAGGTAAACTACGAGTATACCTCACTAAGTATGTCATTTAACAGATTGAGATAATAAAGTTAATTTGATTTGATTTGATTTGAAGCCGCCGCAAGTTCCAGCAGCAAGATGTTGATTGCAATTTTTTTTATTTAGTTTTCCTAATTTTTTGCACCCGGCTTCTAATATCTAAGCCTTCTAAACTTCGCCAAAACATTATTGCGACAAATTGCGCACCATGATTAAAGCATTAATTCCCGTGTCGCTTCATTTACATTTTATACGCCTGTTAAGGTCGTTCACTCGACTTTCTGGATCACCTTTTGGATTAAAGTTTTTTTTTTTTACAGGGATCACGTGACCGCCGCTCAAATAAGGGTAGGCTTACCCTCAAAATCGACCGGACAAAAACGAAAGGGACCAATTAAAAATCGACGAAAAATCACAATCGGCAAATCTGTGCAACTTTAACATACGAGATGAAAGTCAAATCAATTATCTACCCAGAACATGTTTCGTTTAGTTAGCTTGCGTAGGCTATTTTGTATGCTATGCTATTCCTACTGATGCAGGTGTCGATCGCATGTATGTGGGGATCTGCCATCCTGAACCCAGGTCAAAAATAAGTTACTTCCCTTCGGGTCTTATTCTATCCCTGACAGGATGCCTTGGTTTTCCTTGTCTGGAGAGGAAATCGATTTTTTACATAATTATTTAGATCTTTTCGTAATGTGTTATGGATATAAGCAGATTCGCGATCGTCGATAATGATTTTTCATGGTGTTGTGTAATTTTTAAATTACAAAGGAATTGATATGTAAGACAGTTTCAAGCGAGCTATTTTTCGCGGCTGTATTTACTGTGCAAACAACTCTAAATATGGCCAAAATGTCACGTGATAATGAACCGTTTGGTTTCGGCGCTCGCTGGAGCAGACGATTTTTTCTGTAACCAGTTGACAGTGATGCAACCATATATTACGGTCTCCTTCCGGCAGCAGTCCCAAAATTTCGACTTGTTTTGACCTTAGAACGATGTCTTTATCATAACTGTGAAGAACAGAACGGAGATCACTGTTGAAGTCGGCCAATCTGCAATCATTTTCGCCGTCTCGCGAACACTGCTCTCGAACAACATATGGGAGATAACTTTGCATTCTTGTTTTGATAGATTCGCGTAGGAATTTAGCGTCCGGTCAGAGAGACAACTGGCGATACCCGTGGAGCGATAATTATCAGAATGGGGACCTGCTAGTGCCATTTCTCCCTTCGTGTGTACACGCAGGCAAAAGCCCGCGTACGCAAGGTAACGATCCCGTAATCCATGTCAGAGTTCGGTTGGTTAATAGCAACGCGAAAACAGCAAGCTCGCAGCCACTGAAAGCGGAGTACACATGAAAACCGACTCATGCAAAACACGAGTGTACGAGGGAGTTGCAGCTCAGAAACGCAAAAGAGAAGACAGTCAGGCGAAAACAAATGTATTTTAAATAACTTGCCACTGACTCTTCGCTATGTGTTGCCGGTGTAGGATCCGGTCCGGTCCCCCCTCTGAAGTAGTCCCCCGGGGGACCAATTCGTGGCAAAAACTGCTCTATAATGGTCCCCCCTTAGACATCCAGCCTCGTTTTTCTTAGGCATTCAAGCCATGTTCAATCTATATCTTCGTCCGCTATTATGTAGTGCACAGACAGCAATCTCTTTGTTTGACTATATTTTGCAGAAAATAAAATAGATCTGATTTATAATGCCGTTCAAAAGAAAAATCACATGAAATAAAATGAATAATAAATAAATACTGATAAGAAGAAATGAAACCAGTCTCTGATTCTTTCCTTTCTTTTCTCTGAAATTGCTGGTAACATTACTAACATTGTAACAAGAAAAACGAGGCTGGATGTCTAAGGGGGGACCATTATAGAGCAGTTTTTGCCACGAATTGGTCCCCCGGGGGACTACTTCAGAGGGGGGACCGGACCGGATCCTACACCGGTTCCTGTGTCAGTTAAATTCTGATGCTGGTGATCAGTTGACAGTACTGATTCCAGCTGTTGACGAATAAGGACAGACACCCGAACACTATGCGTATTGTTACCAGCAAATAAGAGCCCCGACAGCCCGTCAGACTGTGCGTGTGGGAGAAAACTAATTGATTTTGTGTGAACTGAGAGTATAGGAGCCCATTAGTTCTCTGTGAAAGATGGTACGTGGGGCCATTTTGGCATTCCGCTCACAGCCTTCAGCTCTAGAACGACGTGTTCACGGGAAATGTTAATTACTTATAATGTAAGTTTGGCGGAAGATAAACCGTATGAGGTTTCGTTTGACTGGCAACACTAAAGGTATGTTTTGGCATCTGTGAGATAGTTGTGAAAAGCTCTTGGCTGTTTATATCATAATCTGAGACAAAAAGACAAATCTTTGCTCTCAATGCTGTGACTTAGGCACTGCATCTTTAAGTGGGTGTACCTTTCCCAGGCTATTATATTCTACGCCTGTTCATACTTTCACAATTTGTATCAAAATATGCCTTTTTATGTCTCGGTACTGCCTAACTGTGGTCGAAATAAAAATGATCATGAATGAAAAAAAAGAAAAAAAGTTCTGTGTGTTGGGATTTGTTGCTCTTTAACTGTCATTTATGTTTGTGATAAAAATTCTTGGCGCGTGACTGAGAGAGAGAGAGAGAGAGAGAGAGAGTGTGTGTGACGGTGCGAGTGTGTGTGTGTGTGTGTTGTGTGTGTGTGTGTGTGTGTGTGTGTGTGTGTGTGTGTGTGTGTGTGTGTGTGTACGTACGTGTGTTTGTGTTGAACGATTGTGTTCTTCTAACTGCTTCGTAAGAACGCATTCATGCACGTTTTTACCCCCCGCGGGTTAGGGGGAAGAATTTACCCGATGCTCCCCAGCATGTCGTAAGAGGCGACTAACGGATTCTGTTTCTCCTTTTACCCTTGTTAAGTGTTTCTTGTATAGAATATAGTCAATGTTTGTAAAGATTTTAGTCAAGCAGTATGTAAGAAATGTTAAGTCCTTTGTACTGGAAACTTGCATTCTCCCCGCAGTAAGGTCATATATTGTACTACGTTGCAAGCCCCTGGAGCAATTTTTGATTAGTGCTTTTGTGAACAAGAAACAATTAACAAGTGGCTCTATCCGCCATCCCCCCCCCCCCCCCTTTTCCCGTCGCGATATAACCTTGAACGGTTGAAAACGACGTTAAACACCAAATAAAGAAAGAAAGATGCACGTTTTTGGTCAGTACTCAGAAATAGAGGAACAATCGCGGTTCCCGATCCTTTATTCCACAGAAAGATAAATTATCTTCTTATCACATGGAACACATGAAAAATATAAATAGCATCACCTCTCATGATATTATACACAAAACTTACAAAAATATAGTAAATATCACAGTACTTCACTTTCTCTCCAATTCTTGTCTCAGTTGTGTCAAGTCGTCCAGTAATTCAGTCGTGTTTCGTCGTCATTGGTAAATCCGTCACACAGCTGACGTTGCAGGTGGACCTGACACATGTGGGGTGGCTGCAGCGTGACGATAATTGTGACCGCATATTTGACATCACTCTCAAATGTGAGGCCGTAGACAGGCGATGCCGTCATCCATGGTGACGTCACGAAGGAAGAAGCCACGGAGACTGTGGTGTCCTTCAGGATGTTTGGGAAGGCCTGCTGAAAGTCCTTGAGACACTTCACCACATCTGTGACGTCACTCCTGGTGGCTCGAATCTGGAACACAGAAGAAAAGGAAAGAGGTATATCGTAGCATCAACATGCGGTTGTTATTTTTTTTCTTCTCAGTAGTGGTCATTGTCCACTCTGTTTGTTGTTGATAGGTGTGCGTGTTTGAAATGGGGGTGCACTGAGAGAGAACGAGAGAGAGAGAGCGAGCGAGCGGGCGAGAGAGAGAGAGAGAGAGAGAGAGAGAGAGAGAGAGAGAGAGAGCCAGCGTGTCTTGTGGTTTTTGCTCTAAGTGTGTGGGCGCAGGCGCTAGATGAACGTTCCATGTTTTGTGCCACTATTAACAGCTATTGTGTTTTCAGCGTAACAATAGGGCCCGATATTTAGACGAGACAAGTATAATGCCGACGGGTCGAAAACGAGTCGCATTATACTTGTTCGAGTCTTAATATCGGACCCTATTGCTACGATGAAAACACAATAGCGTTTATATAGGGGAAAGGCTCCTAATATGGACCACCTCCTGTTCTAACAAGCTAACGGCGCTTGAGCTCTCAAAACAATTTCATTCGCTTTATTCACCCTCTCTGGATGAGTTACACATGTCAAAACAGTTGCAGAAACACAAACCTCAAACCCGTTAGGCTTTTTCGCTTTTTTTCACTTTTGGCAGCGTTCACTCTAAATTTGCCGCCTAAAACGGACTCGTTTCTGTCCACAGCCAAAGCTTTTATCACACAAATATGGCTATATATGACAGGTAAGACCGTATTTGTTTCATATGAGCAGTGTGTACCCCGAGTTTCTACTGCAAACAAAATATAATAGCAAAACCTCAAAGTATGTGTGAGTCCCCTAATATGGACCACCTTCAACAAATCGAAGAAAATAAAAGCTAAAGGCAATTTTAATAAATTCATTAAGAAGCTTGCTGGAAATAATCTATAACTAGCCCTCGAGATTTCCCTAAAAAATATAACGAATAGTCTTTTTTTTATGGAAGTTGATAATTTCACTTATTTTCACTCTGTTTTTCATAAGCTTCTTCAGTTTCCTGGTGTGCTTCAAATAATGCTCTCATCAACCCGAAACAGATAAATCTAGAGCATATTTTAATTAGGCTGACTTGTACACTAAGTTGTATCATGTTATTTTGAAATATAGGGGGCTTTTTACAGTGATTCGTGAAGGCCGCTTCACTGGTCCATATTAGGCGCTCAGGCTCCTAATATGGACCATTTGTGATTTTTTTCTGTATTTCATTTTTGCTGAATGTGTATCAAAGCTATTTTACTCTAATTAGGCCTAACGGTTCACCTAAGAAAGAAGGACTACCAAACACAAAATGAAACTTCTTTGCACGAAAACAAGCTAGTTATCAGCAATAAATAAAAAGTGGTCCATATTAGGAGCCCTTCCCCTATAGGGGGCTTTTTACAGTAATTCGTGAAGGCCGCTTCACTGGTCCATATTGGGCGCCCAGGCTCCTAATATGGACCATTTGTGATTGTTTCTGTATTTAATTTTTGCTGAATGTCAATCAAACCTATTTCACTCTAATTAGGCCTAACGGTTAAACTAAGAGAGAAGGACTACCAACCATAAAAAGAAACTTCTTCGCAAGAAAACAAGCTAGTTATCAGCAATAAACAACAAGAAGGGCAAAGCCCACACAACTCACATGCTGAACAGACCTTGATCTTTCTTTCAGAATAATTTTACAATAAAACTGAGAAAAACAATATTTTACACATTTTTCCTACCAAAATACATGTGACCCAAGGTCAAGGTCATCCAAGGTCATGCAACACAAAGCTGTTAATTCAAGACATAGGAAGTACAATGGTGCTTATTGGCTCTTTCTACCATGAGATATGGTCACTTTTAGTGGTTCACTACCTTATTTTGGTCACATTTCATAAGGGTCAAAGTGACCTTGACCTTGATCATATGTGACCAAATGTGTCTCATGATGAAAGCATAACATGTGCCCCACATAATTTTTAAGTTTGAAACAGTTATCTTCCATAGTTCAGGGTCAAGGTCACTTCAAAATATGTATACAATCCAACTTTGAAGAGCTCCTGTGACCTTGACCTTGAAGCAAGGTAAACCAAACTGGTATCAAAAGATGGGGCTTACTTTGCCCTATATATCATATATAGGTGAGGTATTCAATCTAAAAAACTTCAGAGAAAATGGGAAAAATGTGAAAAATAGCTGTTTTTTAGACAACATTTATGGCCCCTGCGACCTTGACCTTGAAGCAAGGTCAAGATGCTATGTATGTTTTTTGGGGCCTTGTCATCATACACCATCTTGCCAAATTTGGTACTGATAGACTGAATAGTGTCCAAGAAATATCCAACGTTAAAGTTTTCCGGACGGCTGGCCGGCCGGCCGGCCGGCCGGCCGGACGGACGGACGGACGGACGGACGACTCGGGTGAGTACATAGACTCACTTTTGCTTCGCATGTGAGTCAAAAAGTGGTCCATATTAGGGGCCCTTACCCTAGATATTCTGACATTAAATTCTGTGTTAAAATCCTGGTTTGTCAGCAACAAGTACCAGAATGGTCCATGTCGTTGATTGCAGACGACGGTTCCCTTTCCGCATGAAGCCACGGAAATAACCGAACATTGAAAAACCCACGGACATGTATTGAGGAGAAAACTCGAGATAACCGGATGTTTAGCATTACGTCAATATGCTAGGAATCATATGACGTCATGACGTATCATGCTTGCCTACGTAGATTGTATGTTCGAAAGTCTGACTTCTGTTGGGAATTCGCGTGGTGAAGACTGCGGTAAATCTGTAGATGATAAGAGAACAAGGATTGTCTCCGAAGAAACGACTAAATGTTTCAGACCGGTAACTTCATTTGAACATTGCACTATACAATGGACGTTCTATGTGACAGGAGAGTTTGCTGATTTTGTGTTAAACATTGGAGAGATCGTCTGCTAGAATCAGAGATAGGTCGCTTCAGATTGCAGCTTCTGGAAATTTGCAAGGTTTGTTGCCTGTTAAAGAACTGGATTTTACACGTAATGTATGTCATGTACAGTAAGCAACAACAAAAACACACACAAAGCAAATGGCATCGTCTGTCGACTAGTCACATAAACAAACCTGGCGAGGTATGCGTGTAGGCTACTTTATACACGTGGAAGAAACCGGAACCATGCGTCTTTGTTATTGCCAATATGCTTTTGGATATTGGCAAAAATGGTCGACTTCCGTAGCATTATGCTTTGATGATCGGAAAAGGGATGTGTGAGACCATCCAATCACAGCCCCCGAATTCCCCCACGTGTCCATCAGAATAGCTATATATATAAATCCATGTCCCAGTCCACATTTCCACATGTCCTAGAAAATGCAAACTGCGCATTGGTAGCAAATGTTTTTGTTTTTTTAACCCCTTGACTGTCACAATATGTACCTGCATTAAACAGAAAGCAATACTTTGACAAGGTAAACGACCCCTGTATATTGCCCTTGTATTTGCAGCAAGACGATTGCCTCCCCTGGATGCCATTTTCTGAGATTTGGTCCAATTCTTATTGTTTGCATGCTACGATTTTTTTTAAATTGATTTTTAACTCAATTCTTCCAGCAGTCAAGGGTTAAATTTAAAAACACACCTCTTTGGCTTTTCCAGTGGGCCCATCAAACAAGACCTCCCCCTGAAAGTTGGCGGAGGCACGCTGCCCTTTGCAGGTTTTACACAGACGTTTGAGGTCCGCTGACGTCGACACCTGGTGCACCTGTTCTATCGTCACGCCGCCCTTCGTCCGCACGTGCTTCTGCCAGCGGGTCGTGGCTGTCAAACAAAACAACGTCACACACAGATAACATGACGTCATGCCAAGTCACACATAGCCAAACCGAGATGAAATGACGTCATGCCAAGTCGAACACAGTCAAACCGAGATGAAATGACGTCATGCCAAGTCGAACACAGTCAAACCGAGATGAAATGACGTCATGCCAAGTCACACACAGTCAAACCGAGATGAAATGACGTCATGCCAAGTCAAAACATTTTTAGGCAGTTGAAATAAAGTCCAGAAGACCAAACCCTAGAATAATCAAGACAACGGCAAAATTATATAAACGCAGTAAAACCACGTTTAAGGAAAGTCAAGTCCAAACAAAGTAAAACCTAGACAAGTGACGTCAGGCCAAGTCAAAATATATTAAGGGATGTGAGGTAAAGTGTAGAAAAAACAAACCAAGGCAAACCAAGACAAGGCAAATACAAAACAAGTCAAACCACGTTTAAAGCAAGTCAAGTCAAACAAAGTCAAAGCAACTTATTTCAAATCGTTTCGGTCAAGTTAGGTCAGGTCAAACAATGCCAAACGAAACCAAGCCGCGTGTGTGTGTGTGTGTGTGTGTGTGTGTGTGTTTGTGTGTGTGTGTGTGTGTGTGTGTACAACTCACCCAGTCCAGCAAGCTGAAGCTCGAGGGGATAGTGGTCACTGACATGAGCTGTCTTTGATGGATGAACAACAAGAAAAGATGACGTCATTCAAAGTGCGTGTCATGCATTAGCGAATCGTACAATAGAAAGCAACTGAGCTATTGTAACCATAACTGCATGGTACAAGATATATACAACGATTTTAAAGCGTTTAGGAAAAACAAACGTGTCGCTGAAGTTCCCCTTTTTTCATGATCAGCTAACTTCGACCATTATTCTTAATATTCACTGAGACTCGGCATGTAACCTCTACATCTTTGTCGCAGTGAAAGAGGACCCCGAAGAAAAACACAAAGATATGCCCATGCAAAAGGCACACGAACCTGTTCGTCGTTGAGTTTGAGCTCCAGGTCATATCTGTAGCAGTCCACGCTGGACGGTATGCATGCTTTGTTCAGGTCCCGCCCTACCAGCACCAATCTGCACAACAAGAAACACAAGGGCAGACAGACAGATAGACAGACAGACAAACAGACAGGCAGACAGACACACACAATGCATTACGTACACTTTAAAAGCAAGACGAGAAATCTATAGAAGACCCACGCTCGAAGTACCACAATTGTTTGCTCCTGTGGGGGCATTCGCCGACACGGTAATTCATGCCAAGGGAGACTATCAAATATCCCATATTACAGTGAACGACAAGAGTAGCTTCTCTTGACGTCAACATTTTTCGTTGGGGAAATCTTGGGGATGGTTCATGATTGTATTTGTTGCAATCTTGGCTATATTTGTGGAGCTTGAATAGCTACTGTTACCAATGAAACTAATAAGGAACGATCACATTTACGAAAGAGTTTGAAAGTAGGGACAATAAGGGTCACTGCTGAAGTTCAAAGCCCGACATGGGGCTTGAATAACTGATTTGATTCACTAAAGATAAAGATATTGACTTTATATATAAAAAATGTTGTTTTTAAATGGACAGAGCTGATGCAGCCGTGAAAAAGAGGTTGGTAAAAACTATAAAGCTATCATGTGAGTATTATGCCAGCCGTCTGGCACCATCATTACATTGAATAAAGCCAACAGGTAAACAACCCTGAATTTTTTTCCTAGCATGATGTATGCCAGCCACTGACAATTATTGTTGTAAATGACTTTTCTAAAACGTTCATGACAAGTTCTTGAACATGATTTGAGGGGGGAGGGGGGGATGTGGGGAGGCTGTTATCCGGAGTGGGGGGGGGGATGTGGGGAGGCAGTTATCCGGAGTGGGGGGATGTGGGGAGGCAGTTATCCGGAGTAGGGGGGATGTGGGGAGGCAGTTATCCGGAGTAGGGGGATGTGGGGAGGCAGTTATCCGGGGTGGGGGGATGTGGGGAGGCAGTTATCCAGGGTGGGGGGATGTGGGGAGGCAGTTAACCGGAGTGGGGGGGGGGGGGGTGGGGAGGCAGTTATCCGGTGTGGGGGGGATGTGGGGAGGCAGTTATGCGGAGTGGGGGGGGATGTGGGGAGGCAGTTATCCGGAGTGGGGGGGGGGATGTGGGGAGGCAGTTATCTGGAGTGTGGGGGGGGGGATGTGGGGAGGCAGTTATCCAGAGTGGGGGGGGGGATGTGGGGAGGCAGTTATCCGGAGTGGGGGGGGGGGGATGTGGGGAGGCAGTTATCCAGAGTGGGGGGGGGGGATGTGGGGAGGCAGTTATCTGGAGTGTGGGGGGGGGGGGATGTGGGGAGGCAGTTATCCAGAGTGGGGGGGGTGTGGGGAGGCAGTTATCCGGAGTGGGGGGGGGGGATGTGGGGAGGCAGTTATCCAGAGTGGGGGGATGTGGGGAGGCAGTTATCCGGTGTGGGGGGGGATGTGGGGAGGCAGTTATCCGGAGTGTGGGGGGGATGTGGGGAGGCAGTTATCCGGTGTGGGGGGGGTGTGGGGAGGCAGTTATCCGATGTGTGGGGGGATGTGGGAAGGCAGTTATCCGGAGTGGGGGGGTGGTGGTGTGGGGAGGCAGTTATCCGGAGTGGGGAGGGGGATGTGGGGAGGCACTTATCCGGAGTGTGGGGGGATGTGGGGAGGCAGTTATTCGGAGTGGGGGGGGATGTGGGGAGGCAGTTATCCGGTGTGGGGGGGGGGCAGTTATCCGGTGTGGGGGGGGGGGATGTGGGGAGGCAGTTATCCGATTTGGGGGGGAGGCAGTTATCCGATGTGGGGGGGGGTATGTGGGGAGGCAGTTATCCGGTGTGGGGGGGAGGCAGTTATCCGGAATGTGGGGGGATGTGGGGAGGCAGTTATCTGGTGTGGGGGGAGGCAGTTATCCGGAGTGTGGGGGGGGGAATGTGGGGAGGCAGTTATCCGGTGTGGGGGGGAGGCAGTTATCCGGAGTGTGGGGGGGATGTGGGGAGGCAGTTATCCGGAGTGGGGGGAGGCAGTTATCCGGAGTGGGGGGATGTGGGGGGGCAGTTATCCGGTGTGGGGGGGAGGCAGTTATCCGGTGTGGGGGGGGGAGGCAGTTATCCGGAGTGGGGGGATGTGGGGAGGCAGTTATCTGGTGTGGGGGATGTGGGGAGGTAGTTATCCGGAGTGGGGGGGATGTGGGGAGGCAGTTATCCGGAGTGGGGGGGGGTATGTGGGGAGGCAGTTATTTGGAGTAGGGGGGGGGGGATGTGGGAAGGCAGTTATTCGGAGTGGGGGATGTGGGCAGGTAGTTATCCGGAGTGGGGGGGGATGTGGGAAGGCAGTTATCCGGAGTGGGGGGGGGGATGTGGGAAGGCAGTTATCCGGAGTGGGGGGGGGGGGGGATGTGGGAAGGCAGTTATCCGGAGTGGGGGGGATGTGGGAAGGCAGTTATCCGGAGTGGGGGGGGATGTGGGGAGGCAGTTATCCGAGGGGGGGGATGTGGGGAGGCAGTTATCCGATGTGGGGGGGGAGGCAGTTATCCGGTGTGGGGGGGAGGCAGTTATGCAGTGGGGGGATGTGGGGAGGCAGTTATCCGGAGTGGGGGATGTGGGGAGGTAGTTATGCGGGGTGGGGTGGAGGGGTGTGTGTCAATTGTCTTGCAATTTTTTTTTTTGGGGGGGGGGCAGTTGTCCGGGGGGGGGGGGGGTGTCTGTTGGGCAATAAGCCTGCTACCCTGACACTACCTGTCGTAGTTCCTGTCCCTGGCGCTGGGGGCATCAGAGTTCTCCGGGTCGTTGAGCAGTTTGGTGAACCGTCTATCCGACTTGACCGCCACGCCCCGCCAGTAGGGCATCCCCCGGTCACTCTCGTCCATCCCAAAGTCCCCCATCAACACCATGTTCTGACCACCAATGACACACACAGGTGATAAAGTTATCAAGGTCATGCACGTGGAGTGGTGATTCTGAGAGGTGATTTGTGCCAGGTACTTTCTGAGTGGTGATTCTGAGTGATGATTCTGAGTTGTGATTCTGAGTGATGATTCTGAGTGGTGATTCTGAGTGATGATTATGAGTGGTGATTCTGAGTGATGATTATGAATAGTGATTTTAAAGTGGTGAATAATCAGTGGTGATTATGAACGTTGGTGATTTATGAGCGGTGTTTTCTGAGTGGAGATTTCTGATTGGTGATTATGAGTGGTGATTTCTGATTGGTGATTATGAGTGGTGATTTCTGATTGGTGATTATGAGTGGAGATTTCTGATTGGTGATTATGAGTGGTGATTTCTGATTGGTGATTATGAGTGGTGATTTCTGATTGGTGATTATGAGTGGAGATTTCTGATTGGTGATTATGAGTGGTGATTTTTTAGGGGCGATTATGAGTGGCGATTACGAGTAGTGATTGAATAAGAGTCAACATTTTCGAGCAACGTCGGTTTTGCCCACAGACACATTATATGTCGTATACTTTCTCACTCATACACACACACACACACTCTCTGATCTGCCGTCATTTACCTGAAGGTACCACTTGCTGCTAGTGATGTCATACACACACACCCACACACACACACACACTCTCTGATCTGCCGTCATTTACCTGAAGGTACCACTTGCTGCTTGTGATGTCATACACACACACCCACACACACACACACACTCTCTGATCTGCCGTCATTTACCTGAAGGTACCACTTGCTGCTTGTGATGTCATACACACACACCCACACACACACACACACTCTCTGATCTGCCGTCATTTACCTGAAGGTACCACTTGCTGCTTGTGATGTCATACACACACACCCACACACACACACACACTCTCTGATCTGCCGTCATTTACCTGAAGGTACCACTTGCTGCTTGTGATGTCATACACACACACCCACACACACACACACACTCTCTGATCTGCCGTCATTTACCTGAAGGTACCACTTGCTGCTTGTGATGTCACACACACACACACACACACACACACACACTCTCTGATCTGCCGTCATTTACCTGAAGGTACCACTTGCTGCTAGTGATGTCATACACACACACACACTCTCTGATCTGCCGTCATTTACCTGAAGGTACCACATGCTGCTAGTGATGTCATACACACACACACTCTCTCTGATCTGCCGTCATTTACCTGAAGGTACCACTTGCTCAACTCAACTCAACTCAACTCAAATTTTATTGGCTTCAATTTTCACATTGAAGAATTTGTCTTGCGCTTGGGATTAAGACATAGGCAGAAAGTAAGAGTATAACATATAACAAGAAGGGCAAAGCCCATACGACTCACATGCTTGACCTTGACCTTTACATGACCTTGACCTTCAGGGTCAAGGTCAAATAATTAAACCTAGCAATGACATCATACACTAAGAACTGCTTTACACATTTTTCCTACCAAAATACATGTGACCTTGACCCAAGGTCAAGGTCATCCAAGGTCATGCAACACAAAGCTGTTAATTCAAGACATAGGAAGTACAATGGTGCTTATTGGCTCTTTCTACCATGAGATATGGTCACTTTTAGTGGTTCACTACCTTATTTTGGTCACATTTCATAAGGGTCAAAGTGACCTTGACCTTGATCATATGTGACCAAATGTGTCTCATGATGAAAGCATAACATGTGCCCCACATAATTTTTAAGTTTGAAACAGTTATCTTCCATAGTTCAGGGTCAAGGTCACTTCAAAATATGTATACAATCCAACTTTGAAGAGCTCCTGTGACCTTGACCTTGAAGGAAGGTAAACCAAACTGGTATCAAAAGATGGGGCTTACTTTGCCCTATATATCATATATAGGTGAGGTATTGAATCTCAAAAACTTCAGAGAAAATGGGAAAAATGTGAAAAATAGCTGTTTTTTAGACAACATTTATGGCCCCTGCGACCTTGACCTTGAAGCAAGGTCAAGATGCTATGTATGTTTTTTGGGGCCTTGTCATCATACACCATCTTGCCAAATTTGGTACTGATAGACTGAATAGTGTCCAAGAAATATCCAACGTTAAAGTTTTCCGGACGGCCGGACGGCCGGACGGACGGACGGACGGACGGACGGACGGACGGACGGACGACCCGGGTGAGTACATAGACTCACTTTTGCTTCGCATGTGAGTCAAAAATGGCATTCATATCGCATTTCATGTACTGATCACACACAGTAATCACTAGTATAGGCCTAGGCCTACAGATATCACATTTGTCCCTGTATCACACATGCAAATAAATAGTATCACATTTTCCACGTATCACCCACAATATATACATTACATAACATACAGCAAGTTTCCATCTCCCGCGCCCCCCCCCCCCTCCCACACATACATATCCTCGCACGTGCGTCGACTCCATACAAATGACATCATCATTCCATTAACTAAAATGCACAATGACTAGTAGAGGGTACATGATACACAATACGTGCTCAACTAGACCTGCTAACTAAAATAATAACAAAGACAGAAACAAGGACTGGGCACAACATTTACACGTGTGTGACCTGCTTGTGATGTCATACACACACACACACTCTCTGATCTGCCGTCATTTACCTGAAGGTACCACTTGCTGCTAGTGATGTCATACACACACACACTCTCTCTGATCTGCCGTCATTTACCTGAAGGTACCACTTGCTGCTTGTGATGTCATACACACACACACACACTCTCTGATCTGCCGTCATTTACCTGAAGGTACCACTTGCTGCTTGTGATGTCATACACACACACACACACTCTCTGATCTGCCGTCATTTACCTGAAGGTACCACTTGCTGCTTGTGACGTCATACACACACACACTCTCTCTGATCTGCCGTCATTTACCTGAAGGTACCACTTGCTGCTAGTGATGTCATACACACACACACACTCTCTCTGATCTGCCGTCATTTACCTGAAGGTACCACTTGCTGCTAGTGATGTCATACACCAACACACACTCTCTCTGATCTGCCGTCATTTACCTGAAGGTACCATTTGCTGCTTGTGATGTCATACACACACACACACACACTCTGATCTGCAATCATTTACCTGAAGGTACCACTTGCTGCTTGTGATGTCATACACACACACACTCTCTCTGATCTGCCGTCATTTACTTGAAGGTACCACTTGCTGCTTGTGATGTCATACACCCACACACTCTCTCTGATCTACCGTCATTTACCTGAAGGTACCACTTGCTGCTTGTGATGTCATACACACACACATACACTCTCTGATCTGCTGTCATTTACCTGAAGGTACCACTTGCTGCTAGTGATGTCATACACACACACACACACTCTCTCGGATCTGCCGTCATTTACCTGAAGGTACCACTTGCTGCTAGTGATGTCATACACACACACACACACACTCTCTGATCTGCCGTCATTTATCTGAAGGTACCACTTGCTGCTAGTGATGTCATACACACACACACACACACTCTGATCTGCCGTCATTTATCTGAAGGTACCACTTGCTGCTTGTGATGTCATACACACACACACACTCTCTGATCTGCCGTCATTTACCTGAAGGTACCATTTGCTGCTTGTGATGTCATACACACACACACACTCTCTGATCTGCCGTCATTTACCTGAAGGTACCACTTGCTGCTAGTGATGTCATACACACACACACACACTCTCTGATCTGCTGTCATTTACCTGAAGGTACCACTTGCTGCTAGTGATGTCATACACACACACACTCTCTCTGATCTGCCGTCATTTACCTGAAGGTACCACTTGCTGCTTGTGATGTCATACACACACACTCTCTCTCTGATCTGCCGTCATTTACCTGAAGGTACCACTTGCTGCTTTTGATGTCATACACACACACACTCTCTCTGATCTGCCGTCATTTACCTGAAGGTACCACTTGTTGCTTGTGATGTCATACACACACACACACTCTCTGATCTGCCGTCATTTACCTGAAGGTACCACTTGCTGCTTGTGATGTCATACACACACACACTCTCTGATCTGCAGTCATTTACCTGAAGGTACCACTTGCTGCTAGTGATGTCATACACACACACACACTCTCTCTGATCTGCCGTCATTTACCCGAAGGTACCACTTGCTGCTTGTGATGTCATACACACACACACACTCTCTCTGATCTGCCGTCATTTACCTGAAGTTACCACTTGCTGCTTGTGATGTCATACACACACACACACTCTCTGATCTGCTGTCATTTACCTGAAGGTACCACTTGCTGCTTGTGATGTCATACACACACACACACACTCTCTGATCTGCCGTCATTTACCTGAAGGTACCACTTGCTGCTTGTGATGTCATACACACACACACTCTCTGATCTGCCGTCATTTACCTGAAGGTACCACTTGCTGCTTGTGATGTCATACACACACTCACACACACACTCTCTGATCTGCCGTCATTTACCTGAAGGTACCACTTGCTGCTAGTGATTTCATACACACACACACTCTCTCTGATCTGCCGTCATTTACCTGAAGGTACCACTTGTTGCTTGTGATGTCATACACACACACACACTCTCTCTCTCATCTGCCGTCATTTACCTGAAGGTACCACTTGCTGCTAATGATGTCATACACACACACACTCTCTCTGATCTGCCGTCATTTACCTGAAGGTACCACTTGCTGCTTGTGATGTCATACACACACACACTCTCTCTGATCTGCCGTCATTTACCTGAAGGTACCACTTGCTGCTTGTGATGTCATACACACACACACACTCTCTCTGATCTGCCGTCATTTACCTGAAGGTACCACTTGCTGCTAGTGATGTCATACACACAAACACACACTGATCTGCCGTCATTTACCTGAAGGTACCACTTGCTGCTTGTGATGTCATACACACACACACACTCTCTGATCTGCCGTCATTTACCTGAAGGTACCACTTGCTGCTTGTGATGTCATACACACACACACACTCTCTGATCTGCCGTCATTTACCTGAAGGTACCACTTGCTGCTTGTGATGTCATACACACACACACTCTCTGATCTGCCGTCATTTACCTGAAGGTACCACTTGCTGCTAGTGATGTCATACACACACACACACACACACTCTCTGATCTGCCGTCATTTACCTGAAGGTACCACTTGCTGCTTGTGATGTCATACACACACACACACTCTCTGATCTGCCGTCATTTACCTGAAGGTACCACTTACTGCTTGTGATGTCATACACACACACACACTCTCTCTCTCATCTGCCGTCATTTACCTGAAGGTACCACTTGCTGCTTGTGATGTCACACACACACACACTCTCTCTGATCTGCCGTCATTTACCTGAAGGTACCACTTGCTGCTTGTGATGTCATACACACACACACACTCTCTCTCTCATCTGCCGTCATTTACCTGAAGGTACCACTTGCTGCTTGTGATGTCATACACACACACTCTCTTTGATCTGCCGTCATTTACCTGAAGGTACCACTTGCTGCTTGTGATGTCATACACACACACACACACTCTCTTATCTGCCGTCATTTATCTGAAGGTACCACTTGCTGCTTGTGATGTCATACACACACACACACACACACTCTGATCTGCAATCATTTATCTGAAGGTACCACTTGCTGCTTGTGATGTCATACACACACACACTCTCTCTGATCTGCCGTCATTTACCTGAAGGTACCACTTGCTGCTAGTGATGTCATACACACACACACACACTCTCTGATCTGCCGTCATTTACCTGAAGGTACCACTTGCTGCTTGTGATGTCATACACACACACACACTCTCTCTGATCTGCCGTCATTTACCTGAAGGTACCACTTGCTGCTTGTGACGTCATACACACACACACTCTCTCTGATCTGCCGTCATTTACCTGAAGGTACCACTTGCTGCTAGTGATGTCATACACACACACACACTCTCTCTGATCTGCCGTCATTTACCTGAAGGTACCACTTGCTGCTAGTGATGTCATACACCAACACACACTCTCTCTGATCTGCCGTCATTTACCTGAAGGTACCATTTGCTGCTTGTGATGTCATACACACACACACACACACTCTGATCTGCAATCATTTACCTGAAGGTACCACTTGCTGCTTGTGATGTCATACACACACACACTCTCTCTGATCTGCCGTCATTTACTTGAAGGTACCACTTGCTGCTTGTGATGTCATACACACACACACTCTCTCTGATCTACCGTCATTTACCTGAAGGTACCACTTGCTGCTTGTGATGTCATACACACACACACACACACACACACACACACACACACACACACACACACTCTCTGATCTGCCGTCATTTACCTGAAGGTACCACTTGCTGCTAGTGATGTCATACACACACACACACACTCTCTCTGATCTGCCGTCATTTACCTGAAGGTACCACTTGCTGCTAGTGATGTCATACACACACACACACACTCTCTGATCTGCCGTCATTTATCTGAAGGTACCACTTGCTGCTAGTGATGTCATACACACACACACACACACACTCTGATCTGCCGTCATTTACCTGAAGGTACCATTTGCTGCTTGTGATGTCATACACACACACACACTCTCTGATCTGCCGTCATTTACCTGAAGGTACCATTTGCTGCTTGTGATGTCATACACACACACACACTCTCTGATCTGCCGTCATTTACCTGAAGGTACCACTTGCTGCTAGTGATGTCATACACACACACACACACTCTCTGATCTGCTGTCATTTACCTGAAGGTACCACTTGCTGCTAGTGATGTCATACACACACACACTCTCTCTGATCTGCCGTCATTTACCTGAAGGTACCACTTGCTGCTTGTGATGTCATACACACACACTCTCTCTCTGATCTGCCGTCATTTACCTGAAGGTACCACTTGCTGCTTGTGATGTCATACACACACACACTCTCTCTGATCTGCCGTCATTTACCTGAAGGTACCACTTGTTGCTTGTGATGTCATACACACACACACACTCTCTGATCTGCCGTCATTTACCTGAAGGTACCACTTGCTGCTTGTGATGTCATACACACACACACTCTCTGATCTGCAGTCATTTACCTGAAGGTACCACTTGCTGCTAGTGATGTCATACACACACACACTCTCTCTGATCTGCCGTCATTTACCCGAAGGTACCACTTGCTGCTTGTGATGTCATACACACACACACACTCTCTCTGATCTGCCGTCATTTACCTGAAGTTACCACTTGCTGCTTGTGATGTCATACACACACACACACTCTCTGATCTGCTGTCATTTACCTGAAGGTACCACTTGCTGCTTGTGATGTCATACACACACACACACACTCTCTGATCTGCCGTCATTTACCTGAAGGTACCACTTGCTGCTTGTGATGTCATACACACACACACTCTCTGATCTGCCGTCATTTACCTGAAGGTACCACTTGCTGCTAGTGATGTCATACACACACTCACACACACACTCTCTGATCTGCCGTCATTTACCTGAAGGTACCACTTGCTGCTAGTGATTTCATACACACACACACTCTCTCTGATCTGCCGTCATTTACCTGAAGGTACCACTTGCTGCTTGTGATGTCATACACACACACACACACTCTCTCTCATCTGCCGTCATTTACCTGAAGGTACCACTTGCTGCTAATGATGTCATACACACACACACTCTCTCTGATCTGCCGTCATTTACCTGAAGGTACCACTTGCTGCTTGTGATGTCATACACACACACACTCTCTCTGATCTGCCGTCATTTACCTGAAGGTACCACTTGCTGCTTGTGATGTCATACACACACACACACTCTCTCTGATCTGCCGTCATTTACCTGAAGGTACCACTTGCTGCTAGTGATGTCATACACACAAACACACACTGATCTGCCGTCATTTACCTGAAGGTACCACTTGCTGCTTGTGATGTCATACACACACACACACTCTCTGATCTGCCGTCATTTACCTGAAGGTACCACTTGCTGCTTGTGATGTCATACACACACACACACTCTCTGATCTGCCGTCATTTACCTGAAGGTACCACTTGCTGCTTGTGATGTCATACACACACACACTCTCTGATCTGCCGTCATTTACCTGAAGGTACCACTTGCTGCTAGTGATGTCATACACACACACACACACACACTCTCTGATCTGCCGTCATTTACCTGAAGGTACCACTTGCTGCTTGTGATGTCATACACACACACACACTCTCTGATCTGCCGTCATTTACCTGAAGGTACCACTTGCTGCTTGTGATGTCATACACACACACACACTCTCTCTGATCTGCCGTCATTTACCTGAAGGTACCACTTGCTGCTTGTGATGTCATACACACACACACACTCTCTGATCTGCCGTCATTTACCTGAAGGTACCACTTGCTGCTTGTGATGTCATACACACACACACACACTCTCTCTGATCTGCCGTCATTTACCTGAAGGTACCACTTGCTGCTTGTGATGTCATACACACACACTCTCTTTGATCTGCCGTCATTTACCTGAAGGTACCACTTGCTGCTTGTGATGTCATACACACACACACACACACACTCTCTTATCTGCCGTCATTTATCTGAAGGTACCACTTGCTGCTTGTGATGTCATACACACACACACACACACTCTGATCTGCAATCATTTACCTGAAGGTACCACTTGCTGCTTGTGATGTCATACACACACACACACACTCTCTGATCTGCCGTCATTTACCTGAAGGTACCACTTGCTGCTAGTGATGTCATACACACGCACACACTCTCTGATCTGCCGTCATTTACCTGAAGGTACCACTTGCTGCTAGTGATGTCATACACACACACACACTCTCTGATCTGCCGTCATTTACCTGAAGGTACCACTTGCTGCTTGTGATGTCATACATACACACACACACACACTCTCTGATCTGCCGTCATTTACCTGAAGGTACCATTTGCTGCTAGTGATGTCATACACACACACACACTTTCTGATCTGCCGTCATTTACCTGAAGGTACCACTTGCTGCTTGTGATGTCATAGATGCGTTGGATTGCACACACCTCTGCCTTGGCGTCATGTGAATAGGTGTGGACCACTATGACAGCGAATTCCGTCACGTCTGAAAAAAGTCAGCGATGAAGCATGCGTCTTCCTTGTCCTTACAATTCAGTAAGCACATCCCGGCCTTGTCCTCACAATTCAGTCAGCACATCCCCGGCCTTTTTGTGAAATAAAGGCACACTCCTTCTCGTGAAAAAAAGCTCGGCTCACCATCTCATACCAGATCAGGCACCATAGATCCACCCGGAGTTTTACCCTGGATAAGCGCATCCCTCCACTATGACACATACTGTACTAACACTCCACAGCCTGGTCTCTGTGCAAAGTGAGGTCGGTGTTTACATTTAGTCCAGTTTTGACTCCTTTGTCTGTATGCCGTGTTGTGTTTAAAACGTGATTAATCATGTTTGTTAAAAAAAAATAATAATAATAATAATAATCAGGTTTTTACATGGGACTCACATCCCTCCAAATTGGAAACATACAAAAAAATCAAGACCCTGGATGCTCTCTTTGCACAGTGGAATTTGTTTTCAATGAAATGAAATAAAAAATACTTTTAAGAAAATGCCGAACAAAATCCAATTCACCACAGCAAGCTGCCGCAGTGCTTACTTTTGGTATGTGTCCATTTTGGAGGGATGGTCTTATCCCATGTAAAAGCTTGTTCTGGTATGAGATGGTGAGCCGAGCTTTTTTCACGGGAACGAGTGTGCCTTTAACACAACAGTTTGCATGATCAGAAGGATCTTTTATTGTAACTAAGGCGTGAAACAAAGAGCATAGCGGCAGGGAACACGGCGAGAACAAGAAAAGCAAACGCTCGATCGACTCCCCTTTGCAGTGAAAGATCAAACGACTGGACGACACCAGTGTGACCTTGACCGACGACAGGGGGCAGTGTGTGACTGTCTTTCTTGGCTATAAACTCACAACATTTCTGGGTGGCCGAGTGGTAACGCACTTGCGCTCGGAAGCGAGAGGTTGCGAGTTCGACCCTGGGTCAGGGCGTTAGCAATTTTCTTCCCCCTTTCCTAACCTAGGTGGTGGGTTCAAGTGCTAGTCTTTCGGATGAGACGAAAAACCGAGGTCCCTTCGTGTACACTACATTGGGGTGTGCACGTTAAAGATCCCACGATTGACAAAAGGGTCTTTCCTGGCAAAATTGTATAGGCATAGATAAAAAAATGTCCACCAAAATACCCGTGTGACTTGGAATAATAGGCCGTGAAAAGTAGGATATGCGCCGAAATGGCTGCGATCTGCTGGCCGATGTGAATGCGTGATGTATTGTGTAAAAAAAATTCCATCTCACACGGCATAAATAAATCCCTGCGCCTTGAATATGTGCGCGATATATTAAATTGCATAAAATAAAACAAAATAAAAATAAAAAAAATAAAATCCCTGCGCTTAGAACTGTACCCAAGGAATACGTGCGATATGAGCCTCATATTGATTGATTGATTGAACATTTCAAAGTTCTAGATTCAAATATATTTCAGAAAAAGAAAATGTCCCACTTTTTCTTTATCCGTACTTGACCCACTTGTGTTGTGACCTTGACATTTGACAAGATTTATTCAAAGTATCACGATGGCTGGAGGTCATCAAGTCCCGGAAGTGTGTGAACATTTTAAAGGGCAGCTGTTGGGTTGTGGCTCTCAAAATCTGTTCATCAGAATTAGTTCTCATGTAACTGAAACTATACTTAAAAGTTACTTGGTGATTTTAACAGCTTGATAACACAAGCCCGAAGATTTTAGACATGCTACAATGTCTTTAATTGAAGAAAGTTTGCATTCTTGGCTGAGTCAATGCAGCCCGCTTGAAAATTACTTCCCTTGGACGCGTGACGTCAGCCGAGGAATCGGCCGGGTTGAACGGCGCTCTCTTTATACCGTAGTGAGCGCAATCGGGTTGTCTAGTCAAGCCCTAAAGCATACTTCACGGGTAGGTGAAGAGAAACTTAGGATGGGGTGTCTTCTCCCTGGCCAAAATTTCGCAGTAAAAAACGGAGTTTATAAAGTGTCTTCCGTCCCCCTCCTGCTTTTGTTCAGGTGTTCCCACTTGAACCCTGTTTTTGTTCAACTTATTGGCATATAATGTCACGCGTCGAGGGACACAAACATACACACACACAAACACACTCACACACAGACACATACATGCACCCACAAACACAAACACACACACCCACACACACACCACACACACACACACGTGTAATCACACACATACACAAACACAAACACACATACGTGTTACCACACACACACACATATACGTGTTATCACACACACACACATACGTGTTATCACACACACACACACACACACACACACACACACACACACACACACACGCACACACACACACACACACGATAACCATCACACTCACAGTTTGACAAATTCATCTTTGATTTTTTTGCGGCCGAACCCCCCTCCCCCATTTTCCACACTAGATCCACTGTTTCATCTTTGTCTTCGTCTTTCTTCCCTTTATCTTATCTCGTCTACCTACTTGAGTGAGTAACTGAAGAGGTATTGTCTTTATCTCTTTCCTAGATTTTCCCACCGACAGAGTTGGTTTTTGTCTTGAATTCAGTACCTCACACGCACACGGTAATTGGCGTGACACCTCAAGCGGACCTTCTTCAGTGTAAAGTGTCTGCTGACCAGGGACACGAGGGTCTGTGGTTGAGCAACTTTATAGTTTAACCGGGTGGACTGGGGGAGTAGCAACAGCATGTGAACCACTTTAGAAATAACTTGTGAAGGTTGCAGTTGGTCAGATCAAAGAAGAGAAGATGGGAACATGGGTCCTGAGAAGATACCACCACCCTAATACTTTACTTTGTGCAAGAATCAATCACGCGTACAGCATCACAGATGCCCAGCTGTACTCTGCATTGTACTGTAAACTTCGCAGCGGCCTTATCGGGTTCCTCGGATGACGTCACTGCCAGGCTAACGCTGCGGCGTCTCTTCTTGTGCTGACAGAGTTGTCGGTCGCGGATTTTGAGTCGTTTCGGCACCCCCCGCGGGTTAGGGGGAGTCCCATATTGGTTGGGACTCGAAAGAATTTACCCGATGCTACCCAGCATGTCGTAAGAGGCGACTAACGGTTCTGTTTCTTCTCTTCTTTTGTCTTATTTCTGCCTTACCAGTCCTTTCACCTATATTTCCTTCCAAGAAAACTCTCCCTACTATTCCCTGCAGTTTTCCAATTCTTTTCTTGTTGTCTTATTTCTACCTGACTGGATCCATCACCTTTATTTCACTTACCGAAAGTCTTCTTTTCCACATCCTTATTTCTCTGCACCCCGCATGTCGTATGAGGCGACTAACGGATTCTGTTTCTCCTTTAACCCTTGTTAAGTGGTTCTTGTATAGAATATAGTCAATGTTTGTAAAGATTTTAGTCAAGCCGTATGTAAGAAATGTTTAGTCCTTTGTACTGGAAACTTGCATTCTCCCAGTAAGGTCATATATTGTACTACGTTGCAAGCCCCTGGAGCAATTTTTTTTATTAGTGCTTTTGTGAACAAGAAACACTTAACAAGTGGCTCTATCCCATCTCCCCCCTTTCCCCTATCCCATCTCCCCCTTTCCCTCGTCGCGATATAACCTTCGTGGTTGAAAACGACGTTAAACACCAAATAAAGAAAGAAAGAAAGAAAGAAAGAAAGAAAGTCGTTTCGGCCTGCCAACTGCTTCGTTTTCTTGCGGATTGTGAGAACTAGCAGAAAGTTTCACTCATTTTCATGGGTTCAAACTAATGATAAAAGTATCTTCTTCTGGACCAAATCAACAGTCTTTAGTTGAATCAACTCGGAAAACTCTTAAACGCGTGTTTGCACACGACTCCGCGCATTTTTGAGGCCAGCTGCTGCCCCTTAAAGCTCTGTTTATATATTTTTTTTTAAATTTGAGAAAATGACAATTTTCCGTATTCTGACCAAAAGTCGACCCTGCTGAGACCTTGACATTTGTAAGGAAAATTAACTATGCTTTCATTGTGTACGTAAGTTACCAAACTCTAAAATCACGAGAAGTGTGCATGAAATACGAAGCCGGCCGTCATTAAAGGCTAGGAATAAAATAACATATACGTAGCTTTCAGAGATATCTACTGTACGAATAACCTTTGCTAATCACACACACACACACACACACACACACACACACACACACACACACACACACCACACACACACACAGACACACACACACACACACGCCAACACACACACAAACACACTTACACAGACACACACACACACACACACACACACACACACAATAAACACGCACGCACTCCTCTCTCACACACACACACACACGCAGATAAACTCCCAGCCACTAACCGGTCAAGGGAGAGAGGAAGTGGACAGCGAAGGGCTCTCGACAGAAGACTTTCTGCTGCCCGGGACCCGTATCAGGGGGAGGAGGGACGCGGTTCAAAGATCCCATCCGATAACACAGGTGTGTCGCGTTTTCCACGTCCGCGTTGGTGTTCTGGTTCTCTGTCGACGTGTTCTCGCTGACTGTCAATGCATGCTGGCTATCTCTGAATGTGTTCTGGTTCTCTGTTGACGTGTTCACGCTGACTCTCAATGAATTCTGGCTATCTCCGAATGTGTTCTGGGTTTCTGTCGGCGTGTTCTGGTTCTCCGATGATATGTTCTGGTTTTCTGTGGAGGTGCGCTGCCTCTCCGATTGCGATGATATATTCTGGTTTTCTTTTGAGGTGTTTGGGTTTTCTGTCGATTTGTTACGGTTCCCTGTCGACGTATTTCGGTTCTTTGTCGATGTGTTCTTGTTCTCTGTCGAAGAGGTATAACTATATCTAGATGTGTTCTGGCCACCTCTCTGACTATGATTCGAGACGTTCTGTTTGCCTGTTGTAGCGTTTTGACTGTCTGTCAATGTGTTCAGGACGTCTGCCGCTGTATTCTCGTATTCTGTCGATGTGTTGATATCTGTTGAACTCTTCTGGTTGTCTAATGCTGTTTCCTGACAATCTCTGGATGTGTCCTGCATGTCTGTGGGCGTGTTGTGACTGTTCCGTACTGCTATCGGTATGCTGTTCTTCACAGTCGTAAATGTGTTATGGATGCCAGACGATATGTTCTCATTGGTGACAGGCATGTTCCGTTTTTCGGATATACTTTTGTTCACCGACCTAAAACTTGACGACGATGAGTTCATGATATCAGTCGATGAGTTCATGATATCAGTCGATGTGTTCATGATATCAGTCGATGAGTTCATGATATCAGTCGATGTGTTCATGATATCAGTCGATGTGTTCATAATATCAGTCGATGTGTTCATGATATCAGTCGATGAGTTCATGATATCAGTCGATGTGTTCATGATATCAGTCGATGAGTTCATGATATCAGTCGATGTGTTCATCCTCTCCATGTGTGTGCTGTTGTTAACTGCCGTAGATGTGTGCTGGATGCTACATGAAGTGTTCTGTTTCCTTTCCGATTTGAAGTGTCTTGATGCAGAACTTTTTGTTTTAATTTCGCTGAGTGTATTTAGATTTTCTGTAGACTTGATCTTGTTCATTTTTGTGGATGTTGTTGGGATTTCTTCAGAAGAGTTTGGCGTTTTCCATACAATTCCCTGCTTATCAGCGCATACGTTCTTTCTTCCCAGGAACGAGCATGGGTTACTGGCGGGAGGTGTTTTGTTCACTGTGGATGTGCTGTGGTTCTGGTGGACATTGCCCAGGTCCCTGCATGTATCCTGGTACCCGGCTGCTACATCTGGATCCTCGCACTTCTCGTTAATATGTCCTAGCATATTCTGGTCTTCTGTGTTGGGGTTCTCTGTTAAATTGTCCTTAAAATCACCGTAGGCGTTTTTGCGAGCAGTGTGAGTCGCTCCCCTGGTATCCTTCCTTTCTGTCGGTAAGTTTGTGAACTGAGAGGTTGGTTCAGCTTCTTCTGAAGACAAAATGTGAGTTTCTGTGCTCTCGTTTTCCACAGGCATGTCGTGGCAGTCCATCCACGCGTTGTGGTTCTGCCAAGAAATAATCTCTGCGCATCCTTCCACCCTTTGCTGTTGAATGATGATTTTCTTTTCGTTGCGTTTTCGTTCCTGGTTGGCTGCCTTGTGGGTTCTGTGTTGTAAATTAACGTCGCGTCTTGGACCTGATCGGTGTTTTCTCGTGTCTTCCTCACTCCGATAAACTGTCCAGAGCGTGTGAACTGTACTGTCTGTACTCCGTGAGTGTGGGGGTGACAAGACGAAGCCGGAGTTTCCTGTTTTCTTCTTCCTACAGATGATGGTCACGTCACTGTCAGTGTTATTGTCTTCGACACTGGTGTTCTGATTCTTGTTTTCACTGATGTTAACTGATTCTTTATTTTCTGTCTTCTGAAGTTTCGATCTCTTTTCTAGAATCTCTCTTTTACAGGTAATACAAAGTTCACAAATAGTCTTGGCCGAGGCTTCTTCTAATCTCCTTTCGCACACTTTGCACTTTGGCGGCCCTGTCCAGTGAATCCTTGATGTCAGCTTTTGACAGTACACTTTGGCCGAGTCTGCGAAACGTGTAGTCGACGTTTTGCTACTGCTGTCAGTCACCGTGTCTGTCGGTGGAATGGGGCGTGTCTGTGGAATGGAGACAAATGCCTGTCCTCTTTCATGGCGGCTCTCATCGGTAACAGAAGGCATGGTGCTGCATGAACTGTAAATGTCGTCGCTGAGATAGCTCATGGGGTCTGTTGGCAAACTAGTAATGGTGAGCGCATCAGGGGTCTGGTCTGAGAACGTGTCTGGCTGGTTGACTGTCACGTACTGACTTTTAATGTTGCCGGCAAAGAGCGTGTTGGCCTGAGATATGCTGCACGAGCCTGACAGGTCTGCTGTGACCACTATCGCACTGTCCGCTCTCACGCCACTCTCACAACTCTCGGTGGGACGGTTTTGCTCAAAGTGATTCATGCTGGTCGTACTGTTCTTCGCGTTTTGGTTCTCTCCTTTTACCGGATCGGGACTTTCAGCTACCATCTGAGGTTTCTGTTTGGTGACACTCGTGCTTTGCACAGGCGGCGGGTTCATCTCTGAAACCTGTGGAGCTTCTTCCATGATCTGAGTAATCTCTCTGTCTCTGTTCCCTTTAACTGGAGCACTGTTTGAAGCCGCTCTGGTTGCAGCAGCCATCTTGGAAGTAGTGGGAGACGGACCCGCTGTTGCTTTTACGTTCGGCAAGTCCGTGTCAGAGTTGTTCCCACGGGTACAACAGAACTTGCTGCCCTTTGATTTGGGTTTAGGGGATGGAGACTGCTTAGCTGGCTGTGAAAGTTTTGCCGAGCGCGCCGCTGCTAGATCTCCTTTTCTCGACAGCTGGTCCAGCTGCTCACTGGCTTCTGTTAAGGCGTCAGGCTTTTTGTCCAACTTGTCCAGGCTGCTCCCCGACTCATCCACGATGTGCAGGTTGCCGAAGAAGAGGGCGTCGGTGGAGGTGAGATCCATGCAAGAAAAGGACTTGTGCAGACCCACCAACTCGTGCAGACCCGCCTCGACCGGACTGGAGAGCTCGTCCAAGTCCGACCTAAGGGCGCTTTCATAGACGTACTCTGCATCCTCATCCTCCTCCAACAAAGGGTCTGTCGGCCACGGGGCCAACCAGGTTGTATCCGAAAGGTGCAGGGAATCTGCCAAGTTGAAGGACGACTTGGACTTTCTGATTCCAATCTCCACCTCTCGGTGTTCGTCTATCTCCTCGATGCTGTCTGATTGTCGCCTAGTGACCAGCTCTTCGCTCTGTCGATTGGCGGCCAGTGGAAGATTCACGTGCGATGCGGACTTTCTGAGGCCGATTTTATGCTCCGGCCACTCTTCGGACTCCTTCTTCCCCTTTGAGGAAGCGGGCTTGGTGTCCCTTTTCCCGCCCGTTACCACGGCATGTATCAAGTTGGCGCAAGATTCCGAAGACATTTCCTTCACTTCTGGGTGGTCGGCAAAGTGCACACTTGATTCCCAAGGGCACGTATCCGCACCCTCCGCTTTCACCTTCGCAACATATAGTTTTTTTGTGTGGAACACTTTTGAGCTAGCATGTCCGTGCATC
The DNA here is from genome assembly GCF_037325665.1 of Littorina saxatilis. Taxonomy (NCBI): domain Eukaryota; kingdom Metazoa; phylum Mollusca; class Gastropoda; order Littorinimorpha; family Littorinidae; genus Littorina; species Littorina saxatilis. The sequence goes on along the minus strand of NC_090258.1, from coordinate 4,015,517 downwards.
TTGGTGCCGCTTTTCCGGGAATCGTACCTTGCCCCGCTTTCCGATACTGTCCATCCCCGCAGTATGCCCGATGACGGGAGCTTGCCTAGACTCTTGACCAGGTTGACACAGGACATGGACTTTTTCAGGCCAACATCAAAGTCAGGCATACTCTCGCTGGAGTCACAGTTGAGGTAGCCGCTCGGGCTGGTCTCGTCCAAACTCGTCTTGCGTCCGCCGGGCAACGGGGTAATGTTGAGGATGTTTGCGGAGGAGGCGGGCTTCTTGAGGCTAATGTCACGGTGAGGCGATTCCTCCTCATCGCTGTCGCTCGTCAGAAGGATGGCGCGCAAAGGCAGATTCACACACGAGACCGATTTCTTTAACCCGATCTCGCGACCCTTGGGAATGTCTTTTGTGTCGTCGTCGTTGTTATCGTCATCTTTAACAAATTTGTCTCTGCTGTTTAGTAAGGCACCCAGAGGTAAGTTGACACACGACATCGACTTTCTAAGCCCTATTTCACAACCTTTCGCAACTGACCTGTCGTCTGATTTGTCGTCGAGAGTGTAATTCTCGTCACTCCTGTCCATTTCCTCCTGTTGATGGTCATCCATGCTGTCTTCCAGCAACTCACTCACGTTCTGCCGGAGGGCTTCTTGGGGAAGGCTGACGTGGGATTTAGACTTGCTCAGACCTATTCCGCGGCCTTTCTGCTCCACTTCGTCTTCGTCGCTGCTGTCACCGTAAACTCTGTGACGCTTGCCATCGTCAGAATGTCCCGACTCTTCCAGGGCTTCGTCGCTCTGCCGACAGGCGTCCTGGGGAATGTTGACGGAAGGGGCGGATTTCCGGAGACCGAGGGCACAGCCTGCCTCCTTCTCGTCATTTACCTTTCCTCTTGACCCCGTTTCCTCCCGTTTGGACGTTACAGGAGGCTCGTCGTCGTCATCATCATCGTCGTCATCGTAGATACTTTGGATCAACCTACCCACCAAATCCTGGGATAAGGCAACCTGAGGAATGTTGACGGAACGGGCGGACTTCCTGAGACCGAGGGCACAGCCTGCCTCCTCCTCGTCCTTTTCCTGTCCTCTTGACCCCTTGTCATCGAAATGGGAGTCGCTGCCGTCCTCCTCCGTCGTCACTTCCTGCATCATAGCGGCCATCAGAAGGTTGACGGTAGAGGTGGACTTCCTCAGGCCGATGCCAAACCCTCTGTCGCTAGCCGTCACCTGGTTCTTCGACGTGGACGAGGCGGAGCCCGAGTCTTTGACGACGTTGTCGAAGGACATGGCACTGATCAGGCTGCTTTCGCTTTCCTTGAGCGACGCTTCCCGCTTCTTGTTCTGGTCAGGACCCAGCACGCTCTCCGCGCTGTGGTGTCCGAGGTCCTCTGGCAGGCTGAAGGAGACTGAGGACTCTGCCCTGTTCCTGATTAAGCTCCCGGTGCTGGTCACGATGGAGGTGCAGCTGTCCACGGGGCGAGTGTCATGGTGGCTTGCCGCGGCTTTGGCGCGGGGATGTCCCTTCCCCCAGCCCTTGCCACTCAGCGGGTCATCGCCGTAACAGTGCACGTGAAGCACGCTCAGCTTGTGACACCTGCACACGTCAATACCTCACGGTGAGACTGGTGATTAACAACACCATGGTAAGATTGGTCAATATCAACACCTCGGTGAGATTGGTGATTAGCAACACCATGGTAAGATTGGTGTTTAGCAACACCATGGTAAGACTGGTGTATAACAACACCTCGGTGAGATTGGTGAATAGCAACACAACGGTAAGACTGGTGCATGGCAACACCATGGTAAGACTGGTGTACACCTCGGTGAGACTGGTTTATAGCAACACCACGGTAAGACTGGTGAATAGCAACACAATGGTAAGACTGGTGTATAGCAACACCACGGTAAGACTTGTGAATAGCAACACCACGGTAAGACTGGGTGTACACCACGGTGAGACTGGTGAATAGAAACACAATGGTAAGACTGGTGTATAGCAACACCACGGTAAGACTTGTGAATAGCAACACCACGGTAAGACTGGTGTACACCACGGTGAGACTGGTGAATAGAAACACCACGATGAGACTTGTGAATAGAAACACCACGGTGAGACTGGTGAATAGCAACACCACGGTAAGACTGGTGAATAGCAACACCTCGGTGAGACTGGTTTATAGCAACACCACGGTAAGACTGGTGAATAGCAACACCTCGGTGAGACTGGTTTATAGCAACACCACGGTGAGACTTGTGAATAGAAACACCACGGTGAGACTGGTGAATAGCAACACCACGGTAAGACTGGTGAATAGAAACACCACGGTAAGACTGGTAAATAGAAACACCACGGTAAGACTGGTGAATAGCAACACCACGGTAAGACTGGTGAATAGAAACACCACGGTGAGACTGGTATATAGAAACACCACAGTAAGACTGGTTTATAGCAACACCACGGTAAGACTTGTGAATAGAAACACCACGGTGAGACTGGTGAATAGAAACACCACGGTAAGACTGGTGAATAGCAACACCACGGTAAGACTGGTAAATAGAAACACCACGGTAAGACTGGTAAATAGAAACACCACGGTAAGACTGGTTTATAGCAACACCACGGTAAGACTGGTGAATAGCAACACCTCGGTGAGACTGGTTTATAGCAACACCACGGTAAGACTGGTGAATAGCGACACCTCGGTGAGACTGGTTTATAGCAACACCACGGTGAGACTTGTGAATAGAAACACCACGGTGAGACTGGTGAATAGCAACACCACGGTGAGACTGGTTTATAGCAACACCACGGTGAGACTGGTGAATAGCAACACCACGGTAAGACTGGTGAATAGAAACACCACGGTGAGACTGGTGAATAGAAACACCACGATGAGACTGGTGAATAGAAACACCACGGTAAGACTGGTAAATAGAAACACCATGGTAAGACTGGTGAATAGCAACACCACGGTGAGACTGGTGAATAGCAACACCACGGTGAGACTGGTGAATAGCAACACCACGGTAAGACTGGTGAATAGAAACACCACGGTGAGACTGGTGAATAGCAACACCACGGTGAGACTTGTGAATAGAAACACCACGGTGAGACTAGTTTATAGCAACACCACGGTGAGACTGGTTTATAGCAACACCACGGTAAGACTTGTGAATAGAAACACCACGGTGAGACTGGTTTATAGAAACACCACGGTAAGACTGGTGAATAGCAACACCACGGTGAGACTTGTGAATAGAAACACCACGGTGAGACTAGTTTATAGCAACACCACGGTGAGACTGGTTTATAGCAACACCACGGTAAGACTGGTGAATAGAAACACCACGGTGAGACTAGTTTATAGCAACACCACGATGAGACTGGTTTATAGCAACACCACGGTAAGACTGGTGAATAGAAACACCACGGTGAGACTTGTGAATAGAAACACCACGGTGAGACTAGTTTATAGCAACACCACGATGAGACTGGTTTATAGCAACACCACGGTAAGACTGGTGAATAGCAACACCACGGTGAGACTTGTGAATAGAAACACCACGGTGAGACTAGTTTATAGCAACACCACGGTGAGACTGGTTTATAGCAACACCACGGTAAGACTTGTGAATAGAAACACCACGGTGAGACTGGTGTATAGCAACACCACGGTGAAACTGGTGAATAGAAACACCACGGTAAGACTGGTGAATAGCAACACCACGGTGAGACTTGTGAATAGAAACACCACGGTGAGACTTGTGAATAGAAACACCACGGGAAGACTTGTGAATAGCAACACCACGGTAAGACTTGTGAATAGAAACACCACGGTAAGACTGGTGAATAGCAACACCTCGGTGAGATTGGTGAATAGCAACACCACGGTAAGACTAATGTCTAGCAACACCATGGTAAGACTGGTGTACACCTCGGTGAGACTGGTTTATAGCAACATCACGGTAAGACTGGTGAATAGAAACACCACGGTAAGACTTGTGAATAGCAACACCACGGTGAGACGGGTTTATAGAAACACCACGGTGAGACTTGTGAATAGCAACACCACGGTGAGACTTGTAAATAGAAACACCACGGTGAGACTGGTTTATAGCACCACCACGGTAAGACTGGTGAATAGAAACACCACGGTAAGACTGGTGAATAGCAACACCACGGTAAGACTGGTGAATAGAAACACCACGGTGAGACTTGTGAATAGAAACACCACGGTAAGACTTGTAAATAGAAACCCCACGGTGAGACTAGTTTATAGCAACACCACGATGAGACTGGTTTATAGCAACACCACGGTAAGACTGGTGAATAGCAACACCACGGTGAGACTTGTGAATAGAAACACCACGGTGAGACTAGTTTATAGCAACACCACGGTGAGACTGGTTTATAGCAACACCACGGTAAGACTTGTGAATAGAAACACCACGGTGAGACTGGTTTATAGAAACACCACGGTAAGACTGGTGAATAGCAACACCACGGTGAGACTTGTGAATAGAAACACCACGGTGAGACTAGTTTATAGCAACACCACGGTGAGACTGGTTTATAGCAACACCACGGTAAGACTGGTGAATAGAAACACCACGGTGAGACTAGTTTATAGCAACACCACGATGAGACTGGTTTATAGCAACACCACGGTAAGACTGGTGAATAGCAACACCACGGTGAGACTTGTGAATAGAAACACCACGGTGAGACTAGTTTATAGCAACACCACGATGAGACTGGTTTATAGCAACACCACGGTAAGACTGGTGAATAGCAACACCACGGTGAGACTTGTGAATAGAAACACCACGGTGAGACTAGTTTATAGCAACACCACGGTGAGACTGGTTTATAGCAACACCACGGTAAGACTTGTGAATAGAAACACCACGGTGAGACTGGTGTATAGCAACACCACGGTGAAACTGGTGAATAGAAACACCACGGTAAGACTGGTGAATAGCAACACCACGGTGAGACTTGTGAATAGAAACACCACGGTGAGACTTGTGAATAGAAACACCACGGGAAGACTTGTGAATAGCAACACCACGGTAAGACTTGTGAATAGAAACACCACGGTAAGACTGGTGAATAGCAACACCTCGGTGAGATTGGTGAATAGCAACACCACGGTAAGACTAATGTCTAGCAACACCATGGTAAGACTGGTGTACACCTCGGTGAGACTGGTTTATAGCAACATCACGGTAAGACTGGTGAATAGAAACACCACGGTAAGACTTGTGAATAGCAACACCACGGTGAGACTGGTTTATAGAAACACAAAGGTGAGACTTGTGAATAGCAACACCACGGTGAGACTTGTAAATAGAAACACCACGGTGAGACTGGTTTATAGCACCACCACGGTAAGACTGGTGAATAGAAACACCACGGTAAGACTGGTGAATAGAAACACCACGGTAAGACTGGTGAATAGAAACACTACGGTGAGACTTGTGAATAGAAACACCACGGTAAGACTTGTGAATAGAAACCCCACGGTGAGACTAGTTTATAGCAACACCACTGTGAGACTGGTTTATAGCAACACCACGGTAAGACTTGTGAATAGAAACACCACGGTGAGACTGGTTTATAGCAACACCACGGTGAAACTGGTGAATAGAAACACCACGGTAAGACTGGTGAATAGCAACACCACGGTGAGACTTGTGAATAGAAACACCACCGTGAGACTAGTTTATAGCAACACCACGGTGAGACTGGTTTATAGCAACACCACGGTAAGACTTGTGAATAGAAACACCACGGTGAGACTGGTGAATAGCAACACCACGGTAAGACTTGTGAATAGAAACACCACGATGAGACTGGTTTATAGAAACACCACTGTAAGACTGGTGAATAGCAACACCACGGTGAGACTTGTGAATAGAAACACCACGGTGAGACTGGTTTATAGCAACACCACGGTAAGACTGGTGAATAGCAACACCACGGTGAGACTTGTGAATAGAAACACCACGGTGAGACTAGTTTATAGCAACACCACGATGAGACTGGTGAATAGAAACACCACGGTGAGACTGGTGAATAGAAACACCACGGTGAGAATGGTGAATAGAAACACCACGGTAAGACTGGTAAATAGAAACACCACGGTGAGACTGGTTTATAGCAACACCACGGTAAGACTTGTGAATAGAAACACCACGGTGAGACTGGTTTATAGCAACACCACGGTGAAACTGGTGAATAGAAACACCACGGTAAGACTGGTGAATAGCAACACCACGGTGAGACTTGTGAATAGAAACACCACCGTAAGACTGGTGAATAGAAACACCACGGTAAGACTGGTGAATAGAAACACCACGGTGAGACTGGTGAATAGAAATACCACGGTAAGACTGGTAAATAGCAACACCACTGTAAGACTGGTGAATAGCAACACCACGGTGAGACTGGTGAATAGCAACACCACTGTAAGACTGGTAAAAAGCAACACCACGGTAAGACTGGTAAATAGCAACACCACTGTAAGACTGGTGAATAGCAACACCACGGTAAGACTTGTGAATAAAAACACCACGGTAAGTCTGGTGAATAGCAACACCACGGTAAGACTGGTGAATAGCAACACCACGGTAAGACTTGTGAATAGAAACACCACGGTAATACTTGTGAATAGAAACACCACGGTAAGACTGGTTTTATAGCAGCACCACGGTAAAACTGGTGAATAGCAACACCACGGTAAGACTTGTGAATAGAAACACCACGGTAAGACTTGTGAATAGCAACACCACGGTAAGACTGGTGAATAGAAACACCACGGTGTGAAGGAAATCACGAATAGCACTAACAGGCAAAGTTTGATAGTGATATCCTCCACGCTTTGAGAGCGCTAACCAGAGATAATAGAGTGACGTAGTGAAGTGGGGTGCATGGATTGTAAATTCAGCTCACTGACCGAGAGAGTGGATGTTGTGAATCGCAACGAAGATATCGTTACACTTAACCACTGTCCAGCGACAGGGAGGGGTTGTCACAGGAATCGACCGGGAGAAAGGAAGCCCGAGTAGAGCACTTAACAGGTAAAAGGAATAAGAATATGAATATCATTTTTTTTCTTTTTCATTTTCATTACTTTATTGTCCCATCGCTGGGAAATTCGGGTCGCTTCCTCCCAGTGGAAAGCTAGCAGCAACGGAGTCGCGCTACCCAGGTGTCTGCGTGTTTAGGTGTATTCAGCCACCTGCACTTATGGCAGAATGACCAAGGTCTTTTACGTGCCATTGTGATGACACGGGGGTGGGACATGGCTTCCGTCTCTGGGTCTGCACATAAAGTTGACCCGTGTCCGTCCCGGCCCGAATTCGAACCTGCGAACTTTCGATCACAAATCCAGTGCTCTACCAACTGAGCTACCGGGCCCCCGTTAATGTTTATCGCATAAGTCGAATCGACTAACACTGTAACTTTAAACATAGCAGACAGATATCTAAGACAAGATGTCCGCTATTTATGTTGTGCAGTGCGTCGTGTAACCGGTCGTAAAGGAAGATAGCGGCCACACAAAACCTTTCACGTCTTTCACAGCATTTTGTTCTAGGACTCTTTTGCAGTCTTCTATCCACTGTACCACATTCTCTTCTTGGCATACATGCAGTCCTTCACACAAGCACATGCTCTCACGTCTGGAAAACCAAGAGTCTCACAAACAGACACAGACACACGCTCTCACACGAACGAACACAGATACGCAGTTACTCGCGCGCACATAGACAGACAGACAGACACACTCACACACACGCACGCACACACAAACACACACACACAGCCGAGAGAGAGAGAGAGAGAGAGAGAGAGAGAGAGACACACACACACACATAGAGAGTGAAGGAGAGAGAGAGAGAGAGAGAGAGAGAGAGAGAGAGAGAGAGAGAGAGAGAGAGAGAGACACACACACACATAGAGAGTGAAGGAGAGAGAGAGAGAGAGAGAGAGAGAGAGAAAGAGAGAGAGAGAGAGACGGAGAGAGAGAGAGAGAGAGAGAGAGAGAGAGAGAGAGAGAGAGAGAGAGAGAGAGAGAGAGAGAGAGAGAGAGAGGACAAGCATACTACTGAATGCAGCATGCACAAAGCTAGGACACTCAGGCTGCAAAACAGCTTCATCCCCAAATCCATCACCCTTGGCAACATGTAAACACATCCACATACCCGACTCATCCCCTCTTCTGCCAGTGCAATCAGTAGTAATGTACATGTATGTATTGGTTTTATGTACGTCCGTATTTTTTCTGTGATATATTGTATGCTATGATTTTTTGCAATGATGTTTAGCCATAGTCCGTTATACGCGTAGGTGTGCGAGAATATGTTAGCGCAGTGCTTTAAAGATGTCCATGTGGGAATGTGTAAGTGGGCGTAGTCGAATGTCCATGTGGGAATGTGTAAGTGGAGCATATAAGAATGCCCATGTGTGAATGTGTAAGTGGAGCGTATAAGAATGTGTAGGTGGAGCGTGGTCGAATGTCCATGTGTGAACGGGTAAGTTGAGCGTATAAGAATGTCCATGTGTGCGATGTGTAAGTGAGACATAGATGTGTTCATGACTGAATGCGTAAGCACAATGCAAGGAATGGCCAGAAAGGTATGTGGGAGGTGTGTTTATAACCTGCCCTGTTATATAGTGCTATATGTCTTATGTAAAAACAATGTCCTGTTTGTATTATTGTTATGTACCACGCCTGAATTTCTCTATGAGATAATAAAGTATTCTTATTCTTATTCTTATTCTTATGTCTCTTTGTTCAGATCTAAGCCTATGCAATGTGTTTTGAAAGAGTGCGTGCTGCAGCACCCTCACCTGTAGAAAAAGCAGTATTGCTCTTTCAGTCCATGCATCCGACAGGGGGCCTCGCTCAACTCGTAATCAAACGGACTGCTCTCGTCAATTCTGGACAAAATTCAAAAATAGAGGAACAATAATGCAGACACCTGTGCCCCCATCGAGTCAGAGGTTTGTTTAAAGCTTCCTACTCATGATGGATATTAGCAGGGTGTAATTGCATTCCATGTGTACAAGTAATCTTTCCCTGTTCTTGTTACAAACGAGACGAGATATAGCAAACACACACCACCATGCACAACCCCAAAAGCCCTCGATCACAGAACCCTTTGAGGCTGATTCAATGACTGTGAGAAAGAATGCATGATTCCTATAGCAGTAGCAAACATACACATTGATTGAAAGCTTGACCATATTTTGCTGGTAAACATCAAGCATCAGTTCACATGAGGTAATAACTAAGTGGTTCTGAAAATGTTACATCTAAGCAGCTACTGATACTAATTCATCGCATAGTAGAATGTGAAAAGAGAAGAAGAAGAAAAAGAAGAAAAAAAGAAGAAGAAGAAGATGATGATGATGATGATGGTGATGATGATGATGATGATGATGATGATGATGATGATGATGGTGATGATGATGATGATGATGACGACGACGACTCCGATGATGATGATGATGATGATGATGATGATGATGATGATGATGATGATGATGATGATGATGATGATGATGATGATCCTTGAGCATAAACACATGTTCTTGGTGGGTTTTTTTTCTCAATATACGCACGTGCTATAAACACATGTTATTGTTTTTTCAAGATACGTACTTGCTCAGTCGTTGTATCAAGCGGTCAATATTCGTCTCAGTCGTAGTTCTCGGTTCCATGATTAGCAGTAAATCGTACCGTTTGAGAACCTGTTGAAGATAAGAATATCTACATTTGTTTGGTTCCATGATTAGCAGTAAATCGTACCGTTTAAGAACCTGTTGAAGATAAGAATATCTTCATTTTCTTTGTACCATGATTTACTGAAAATCACACCGTTTAAGAACCTGTATAAGATAAGAATATCTGTTCGATTATTCATACCAATGCACTCGAGTGTAGCAAATCGAGATATAGTAAAAGGTGAGAACATACCATTACTGACCTGAGGAACGTTGCACAATTCGCTGGAAAACATGCGAGTAAGTGAGTGTGTTAGTAATTGAGAGAGAGAGAGAGAGAGAGAGAGAGAGAGAGAGAGACAGACAGACAGACAGACAGACAGACAGACAGACAGACAGACAGACAGACAGACAGAGAGACACAGAGACAGAGACAGAGAAAGACAATGACAATGACAATGACAAATTCTTTATTAACGAGGATAATGGCATAAGCAAACGACGAACAAGCAAACGGTTAACAGACTAAAAAAATATATATATATATATATACATACAAACGAACATGACATATTATTGTCAAAGGCATAATGAAAACTGTTTCAAGCAAGCAAAAACGTGTGCAACTTCGAGGGAAGAAAAATTCCGTGAACTGAGGAATCAATGGAACAACTACGTTGTAAGTAATAACAATGTAGCATCGTTACATAAGTCATGCTATGAAGTTAATAAGGTACATTTATCTACTGAAACGTGTAAAAGGTAAAAATAAGGCATCAACAATATAAACATGTTCAGGCTAAGTGAGAACGAAATGTGCCATGTATAAGGAATGAGAAATCAATCAATCAATCAATCAATATGAGGCTTATATCGCGCATATTCCGCGGGTACAGTTCTATGCGCTCTGCAATGATGCCGTGGGAGATGAAATTTTATACGGCCAGTAGATTGCAGCCATTTCGGCGCATATTTACCTTTCACGGCCTATTATTCCCAGTCACACGGGTATAGGTAGACAATTATTAACTGTGCCTAAGCAATTTTGCCAGGAAAGACCCTTTTGTCAATCGTGGGATCTTTAACGTGCACACCCCAATGTAGTGTACACGGGGGGTGTTCGGACACCGAAGAGAGTCTGCACACAAAGTTGACTCTGAGAAATAAATTTCCGCCGAACGTGGGTTTGAACTCACGCTGACAGCGGCCAACTGAATACAAATCCAGCGCGCTACCAACTGAGCTATATCCCCGCCCCTTGGCATTGACGGAATGTCTGGAAGACCGCTTGGAAGTGAATTCCAAAGATTAGTCCCCTAAAAGAGTAGGATGGACTTAAAAAGATCTATACGAGACCGAGGAGCATACACTTTTGTTGGGTCTCACAAATTGTGGGAAGTGAATTGAGAAGAAAGAGGTGCAGGCGCTCTTCCAATTATAGTCTTCGTTGGAAACCGAGACTTGTAATACAATAACTTTGATTGCTCTTTTATTTAAACTAAATAAAGGTTTCAGAGTTTTTGCACTCGCACAATCCCATATTGTTGACGCATAATCAATGATTGATTGAATGTGAGCGTTAAAGAAAAGTTGCCTGCCATGCCTGTTCAAAAAGTGTTTTATTCTGGACTGTTGACAAGCCTCTTGGAAAGTACTTTACAAACTCCTGTAACGTGATCAGTCCACGATAAATCGTTATCAAGAATTACACCTAGAACTTTGTGTTTATTAACTTCTTTAACAATGTGATTATCAATCGTTAAAGGTGGAAGTTTAGATTTTAAGTTTTGGCGTTTTTGTCTGGTGGTAATAACATGCTTTTTGTTTTTTCTGGATTAAGAGTCATGTGGTTTAATTCGGTCCACGCTAAAAGCTCGTTAACACTTTCTTGAAGTTGTTTTGACAATACCTTGAGTGGGAAGTGTGAATAGTGGTATCATCAGCGAAGAGTTCACAGTTACTGCTTATGTGTTGGGGAAGGTCATTAATGTAAATGGTAAATAGCAGAGGGCCGAGTACAGATCCCTGAGGAATGCCTTAACCTACCGACTGCATGCTAGACATAGAGCCGTTGGCGCACACAGCTTGTACTCGATCAGGAAGAAAAGACTTGATAAACAATATTGTATCATTTCTAAGGCCGTACAGTGCGAGTTTCCTAAAATGTAGGTCATGATGAATCACATCAAATGCTTTAGCAAAGTCAACGAAGAGAGCAGCACATAATTTATCTTCGTTGATCTTGCTCAACCACTGATCAACTAGAGAAACAAGTGCTGTGTGGCATGAATGATGAGTTCTGAATCCCGACTGATTTGGTGAAATAAAGCATTTTCGTTAAAATGTGACATAATAAACTTGTTGATATGTTGTTCCAACGGCTTTGATAAAACCGATAAAATACATATTGGCCTGTAATTGGAGGATTCTGTTTTAGCCCCTGACTTAAAAAGTGGAATAACTTTAGCCTGCTTTAACACAACTGGAAAACAACACTTGTCTATACAGAGATTATACAGGTAAGTTAAAGAATCAGCAAGTACAGGGGCTGCTAATTTAAGAATCTTCCCGTCCAGACCGTCAATTCCACGGGTTCCTGTTTGCTTGAGGTGCATGAGTGCATTACATACTTCATACTTGTCGGTTCCTGATTCCAAAAGCATATATATTATATGTTTGGATTAAAAACACGCTCAGAATGTTAAAACGAAGAGAGGTACAGAAAAGCGTGCTGTGCAGCACAGCGCAACCACTACCGCGCTAAACAGGCTCGTCAATTTCACTGCGTTCTACGGACTACGGTCATTGTGAAAAAATGCAGTGCGTTCAGTTTCATTCTGTGAGTTCCACAGTAAATGTAGTAATTTCGCCTTACGCGACTTGTTCACTTTGTTGGCACCCGGCCAGGAAAAATCATTCCCTGTAAAGCGGGTCCTAAAAATTTCGCATCAGGACGCGCGTTTCAACCTAACACTTGACGTCGAAGACATGTGCTAAGGGAGACCTAAAACCTTTATACACGAAGCATGGAAGCTTTTACAAAGCATGGGCGTGTACACTAGTCAGATAACATGTTTTTTAATTCGTTTCAGCTGTTGTCAAAGACGTTTTCAACTTAAATTGAATGTGGTACTGTCATTTCGTATGTCTGGGTTTGAAACATCGTCCCGCGGCGCTCTACTCTAAGAGAGGCTTGATTTCGACGAGCGCGCAATTATTATAGCTCAATCGTTTTGGGCGCTATTGTGGCAAGGTTGGACCGAATATTTTTGTGTTTATTATTTTCATCCGAGCATGCAGCTTTCACTTTTTTCTTCTGCACTACTTTCTGGCTCTCTCTTTCATTTTATTTTAATATTTTTATTTTTTATTGTTTTAATTAAAAAAAATATATAATTTTTTTTAAATTTCCTTTCTCGCTCTCTCTTTCATTTAATTTTAATTTTTGTAATTTTTTTTATTTTTTATCAATTAATAATTTTTTTATTTTTTTTTTATTCTTTTACTTTTTTTGATCAGTGTCAAAAGTTAGACACGGTCAACTGGTTTTGCTCTTAGTGAGTGCAGGTGACCTCAATTAGCTGACGGTGACACCTCTGCCCACAGAGGGCCTGGGGAGGGGGGAGACAAGGGGTGGGGGGTGGGATGATAGTCAGCTAGAAGTGAAAGATCTCTGGAGGTAATGAAGAGGTGTACTCTTCCAAAGTTCAGTTGTCATGGCTTCGGGTATAAGGAAAGCGGTGTTGTGTACAGGCGTCTCAGTGGTTTGTCGAGACTATCTAAAATAAGGTCTCGGCGACGACTGTTGTTAAAGGCACAGTAAGCCTCCCGTAAACCATCACAGAGCTCCCCGAGCGTCTAAATACAGTACAAGCATACTTCCATTTGAACGCTCACCTAACGGGAACATCCTGGCTGCTTTCAGTCGAGCGTGAGACATTTTCCAAGAATTTATTTTCGTAGACTTGTTCCGTTAACAACAACGGCGCCTCGTTTTTGCGCTAGACCTAACTTTTAAAATCTAAATAATAAATTGACAGCTTGTTACACAAACATTCTTTAATCATAAAAGAATTCGTTTTTCATCAAGACAAGATCAGAACAATTCGAAGTTGTGAAAGTTTAAAAAAAGAAAAGCCCGGAAGCAGGGTCACGCAAGGGTCGTAGCAGACGACGGCCGGTTTATCAGTGCAAATCGCCGTTCCTCTCAACAGTCACAAGCCATCGCTAGAGTTCTTGTGAACCACAGCCGTTGTTTCGTGCATAAAAAAACGTGCTATTGTAGATAAGCTCACGTCGAGTCGCATTCAAATGACTAACTATGACGACTGCATTGTGAAAAGGGAAAACTGGATCACACGGGTTCACGATGGCTCAGGGGTAAGATAAACCACGCAAAAATAAAGTCTTTGAAAATTGTTCGCTCTTTACGGAGGGCACCTAGGATGTTCTCAATTGGTGAGTGTTTAAATGAAAGGGTGTTTGTACTGTGTGTAAAAGCCTGACCGTATCTGTGATGGTTTACGGGAGGCTTACTCTGCCTTTAATCTGTTACTTTGATGCCGACAGCACTGTCTGTCTGTCATTCTGTGTCTCTCTCCCCCCCTCTCCCCCTCCCCCTCTCTCTCTCTCTCTTTCTCTCTCCTTTTTTTTTTTTTTTTTTTTACAAATCAAGTCTTTACAAATCAAGTCTTTCTTATTCTGGCGCCTTATCATAGTTGTGGAACTCCATTCCTGATTTAATGCAATTCAGTGAAACTTCCTTCAAGGAACTCTACATGCTGTTTCTCTTAGAAACAAGTAAATAATTCTGTGATAATATTACATCATTGTTTGATATTCATAATGCATTTTGAAATGTCTTTTTAATTTTTTGACATGTTAATTATATAAATTGTATTGTAATTAACTTAACTTCTATTTCTTATTGTTATTAATCGAGTTACCCTCAATGGGCGAGGGCGGATGAAAAAAAGCTTGTAAACATTGCTTATTCTGTTACCCTCGATAAATAAATAAAGTTCAAAGTTCTCCCTCTCCCTCTCTTTCTCTCGCTCTCAGTATGGTTTGAAACTGTGGTCGCGGATTAGGTCACAGGTCAACTGTTTGTGCAGAGACGGTATCCATGTCCTACCCCCGTGTCACCACGAGCGGCTACTTTGCCCGTTAAGGTCAATGCTTGTTAATTTTACTTCTATCCACACTGATTCAACAGAGTGTTGCTCTAGGTGGGTAAGGTGTGTAAAAGTTATGGATTCACTGATATAGAGTAATAATCCAGTTTCTCAGCGTAAAATGACATAACCCGGGATTGTGAGCTCAGAGTCTGCTACTTTACTCGACAGCCTAGACTCTGACAATCCAAAAATATGAAAAGGTTTTAAAGGATTGACGAGATGTCTGCTTACTTATTAATGGCATGATTTATGTTTAGGTGTCCAATTCGCATGCCCTCTTTTGTGGGCCATGCACTGCGACAGTTCATCATACAATATGGTTAATCTGTCAGTAAGACAATTACTTAAATATACAAAAGAAGAAATGCACAAGAAAATCTGAAGAAACATAAGATAAAAATAAAAATAGTAATGACACCGTTTATATAATGGTATTTAAAAGAAACCGCAGCTAAAAACGAAGTACTTATAGGTAATTACGTCAGTAGGCACGTCAAACCGGAGGTAGCAACAGCTGTATTTATCTTCGTTCAGGCACTCTATGATGAGGTGAAACAGAAACTTGGAAAGTCCTTTTTAGTCCCAAGCAGAAGAAAATTACATCTGTGTCATATGGAAAATACTGTTTTCTGCTTCCTTAGGCCAGCAAGAAAAACATGTATTAAGCTAGAGGGAGAGAGAGAGAGAGAGAGAGACAGAGACAGAGACAGAGACAGAGACAGAGAGAGAGAGCGAGTTTCAGCCCATGAACGAGGAAGAGAAGAGCTGAAAAAGAATTCCCAACAAACAGAAGTGCCTAAAGTAAAAAAAATGTTTTAAAGAATGCAGCTTGAAGCAAACTCACATCCAATAGTACGGAGGTGACGTCACTGTTGCGCCGCATCTTGCCAAACTTGTTGAGGTTGAAACAGCCAATCCGGAGTGGCGGCTCGGCCAGCTCGGACTCGCCTGGACAGTGATAATGGTGGGACAACGTTTGGCAAAATGCGACATAAGT
The DNA here is from genome assembly GCF_037325665.1 of Littorina saxatilis. NCBI lineage: Eukaryota > Metazoa > Mollusca > Gastropoda > Littorinimorpha > Littorinidae > Littorina > Littorina saxatilis. The sequence goes on along the minus strand of NC_090258.1, from coordinate 3,999,620 downwards.
CGCAAAATTCTGTTTCAAGTTACAAGCTTAAAACCGTCGGTAGGTGAACGATTGTAACGATTTTTTTACATTTTGGACTTTTTTGGACTTTCCAAATCAAATCTATCAAGACACGAATGGTTTTGATTAACAAAAAAGTGTTCTCAGAACCCTCTTTGCCTATGCAGAGTTTCCGAAAAACCCCGTACCTCCTTAGCTGAGAATTCCAGTATGCTCTTTTTTTGCATTCGCTGTCACATTTTTCATGTGAAGATTTCCCAAGAAAAAATATGGACACCGAAACCTAATATTCTACGCTTTTGATTTCTGTTGCAAACCACAAAGTTTGTTACGCATTGAGTCAATGAGGAATATCATTGAAACCACACCGGCACGAGTTCGTAGCCAAAGTGTCGAGTTCAATACAGAACACTAGAAATAAGGCCAAAAAGAAAAATATGTCTGTTTCCGGTAACATCGCCGAAAAAAATAGGGTCGGTCCGTCGGGTTTTTATTTTTCAAATTTTTTTTTTAACCTTTTTCTTACGTTTTGTTAACGTCTTTTAACGTGTTTATTTTTTCCCGGCGTCATTGGCCGCCATGTTTTTTTTTGCGTGACGACGGAAACGAGAGGTAAGTCTCTTCGATTGTGAAGTCTCATCGACCGATTACCTCCCGTTTTTTTTTGTTTTTGTTTTTGTTTTGTTTTTTTTGTTGCGAAAAGCAAAAAAACACTCTAGGGTCGGCGCTTAAAAATAGGGTCGGTCGGGTTACCGGAAACAGACATATTTTTCTTTTTGGCCAAAGTAAAAGAAGAAAAAGAAGAAGAAGGGGAATAAGATGAGGAAAGGGAGCAGGAGGAGGCCGAGGGAAGGGGGAGGAGATGACATATAATTCACAAAGAGGTGGGTCGATTCCAACCATGTTTTGTTTTTCTGGGATGACAGTCTAACTGTTGCAAAGCTTGAAACATGACTTTCAAATGCAGAGGAAAGACCAACTCGATACGATTTTCCTTTCTAATTGATAGGTGGCAATTCAAAAGTGAAAGAGAGAGAGAGAGAGAGAGAGAGAGAGAGAGAGAGAGAGAGAGAGAGAGAGAGAGAGAGAGAGAGAGAGAGAGAGAGAGAGACAATGACAAATTCTTTATTAACGAGGGTAATGGCATAAGCAAACAGGTGCTTTTTTACATCCAGCCCTCGCCCATGGGAGGGTTTAGAGAGAGAGAGAGAGAGAGGGGGGGGGGGCGGGGGGGAAGGTTCAATGATAGAGAGAAAGAGAGCGAGAAAGACAGAGGGAGGGAGTGGTGTTTGGCTAGTTTTTGAGTGTGTACGTGTGTTCGTGTGCTTGTGCGTGTTTTGATGACAGATAACTGCAAACACATGCAAATATGCACGTACAGATTTACAGTATTCTTGGTGCACGATGTCCATCGCAACTTACCAAGTTAATGCGTCCTCTTTCTAAGATCTTCACACACAAAAAGGGCCAACAAAACTTATCACTTACTTTTGCTTGCCAAGCGGTTTCGCGCCGCTGCAGTTTTTGATCGCGTCTGCATTGTAAGTGTGTCAGGAAGATCTGTATCCCCATGTCCAAGACGAGATGCTTTGCTGTACAGCAGTCATAGCAGAAGTCGTAACTTCAACTTCGACCACAAAACATCAATCACCTGCCATCTTGGTTTTCATGGACCGCAAGACTTTCGGAATTACGACGTCAAAAGTCCGTGACGTCATTATAAGTATTGATGACGTAAAAGAAAATTCCTAGTCTCGGCGAATCTGTTTCGAGAAGCTTGGCAAGAGTAGATAAAGAGCAAGATCTCGTGTGAATGTGTGAGCGAGAATTAATTTAAGGGAAAGTGCAGGGGTCACACGGGTCACAGCATTGCTGAAGCAACGATTTGTCTTTTTATCTCAGATTACGATATAAACAGTCAAAAGCTTTACACAACTTTCTCACAGATGCCTTCACATCAGTGTTGCCAGCCAAACGAAACTGTATGCGATTTGCCAGTTCGCATCTCCCGCAAAAATGTAATTAGGCTAACATTTCCCGTGAACACAGATATTTCTGAAATTCGTCTATTTACAATGCATTGTGCTACTTGCATGTTTGTCCCACACTTTCAAGCTGCAAATCACTCGTCATACGGACGCTCTCCAAATTAAGATAGAGCTCTCGAAATGAACATTTTCACACACAAACACGGCATTGGGTTTTCAAGCTGACCAGAAACCAGGTCACATACACCGACAGACACACTACGGGATAGACAGTCAGACAGACAGACACACGCCAATTGACCCTAAGAGGACGTAAAAACTAAAACACACACACACACACACACACACACACACACACACACACACACACACACACACACCACACACGCATTCACGTTACTGCATAGTATCTGTTTGATATTTTTAATGACTCGGGCATGATTATGGTTCACAACTGCACACTTCTGTCAATTGCATGCTTAGAAAACTTCTTTTGCGTCGAAATCATAAAAGTCATTTGTGACAAATAAGCATGACGATGTCCATCGCTCAAAGCTATTTCAGATTGTTTAATGGAGTGGTATTTACAGTCAGGCTGATATTTATTTGGAATCTCATTCTCACAACGCGGTGTTCCCATTTTCATCCATCCAGATTCATCGTCGCGTCACAAGGGTCGCTGCTACACAAATGACGTAAAATGCGGATATGACACAAACGGGGCTTCTGCAAATCGACGGTTATGGTGACATCATATTTGGTGTCGAAACCCTCATGCTTGCCACAGACTGACACTGACGCCATCCATGGTGACGTCACGAAGGATGAGGCGACTGATATGGTCGTGTCGGAGAGGATGCCCGGAAACATCGTCTGGAACGTCTTCAGGCACTCTGTCACATCTATGACGTCATCCTGGGTCGCGCATAGCTGTTGAACAGAAATAGTTGTACTCATAATTATGTACACAAAATATTTTTCCAGACGCGACCAGACGCAATGAAAAGTGTGTTTGCGGGTTTGCGTGTGTGTGTGTGTGTGCGCGTGCATGCTGCTGTGCGTGTCTTTGTGTATATGTGTATGTGCGCGTGCGTGTGTTTTGTAGTGCAGCTACTACTGCTACCGCTGTGTGTGTGTGTGTGTGTGTGTGCGTGTGTGTGCCTGTCTGTGTGTGCGTGTGTGCGTGCGTGTGTGTGTTTGTGTGTGCGTGCGTGCATGCGCTGCTGCTGTGCGTGTGTTCGTGTGTGTGTATGTGTGCGCGTGCGTGTTTTGCGGTGCAGCTACTACTGCTACCGCTGTGTTCGTGTGTGTGTGTGTGTGTGTGTGTGTGTGTGTGTGTGTGTGTGTGTGTGTGTGTTTGTGTTGGTGGGTGTGCGTGTGTGTGTGTGTGTGTGTGTGTGTGTGTGTGTGTGTGTGTGTGTGTGTGTGTGTGTGTGTGTGTGTGTGTGTGTGTTTGTGTGTGTGTCTGAGTAAGCAAGCACGCACGCACAAAGGTTCACAACACGACAAAACAACTAACGTGAACGTGTGAATATTCGTGCGGGGAGCTTCTATGTGTGCTTGTGCATCCTTCCGTAACCTGGTTATGCGCGTGCTTCCACGACTGCCTGCGTGCTTACCTGCTCTCTTAATATCATATTTACCTGCTCTCTTTATATCATGTTTACCTGCTCTCTTAATATCATGTTTACCTGCTCTCTTTATACCATGTTTACCTGCTCTCTTAATATCATGTTTACCTGCTCTCTTTATACCATGTTTACCTGCTCTCTTTATATCATGTTTACCTGCTCCCTTTATATCATGTTTACCTGCTCTCTTTATACCATGTTTACCTGCTCTCTTTACACCATGTTTACCTGCTCTCTTTATATCATGTTTACCTGCTCTCTTAATATCATGTTTACCTGCTCTCTTTATACCATGTTTACCTGCTCTCTTAATACCATGTTTACCTGCTCTCTTTATATCATGTTTACCTGCTCTCTTTATACCATGTTTACCTGCTCTCTTTACACCATGTTTACCTGCTCTCTTTATATCATGTTTACCTGCTCTCTTTATACCATGTTTACCTGCTCTCTTAATATCATGTTTACCTGCTCTCTTAATATCATGTTTACCTGCTCTCTTTATATCATGTTTATCTGCTCTCTTTATACCATGTTTACCTGCTCTCTTTATATCATGTTTACCTGCTCTATTTATATCATGTTTACCTTCTCTCTTTATATCATGTTTACCTGCTCTCTTTATATCATGTTTACCTGCTCTCTTTATACCATGTTTACCTGCTCTCTTTATATCATGTTTACCTGCTCTCTGTATATCATGTTTACCTGCTCTCTTTATACCATGTTTACCTGCTCTCTTAATATCATGTTTACCTGCTCTCTTTATATCATGTTTACCTGCTCTCTTTATACCATGTTTACCTGCTCTCTTTATACCATGTTTACCTGCTCTCTTTATATCATGTTTACCTGCTCTCTTTATACCATGTTTACCTGCTCTCTTTACACCATGTTTACCTGCTCTCTTTATATCATGTTTACCTGCTCTCTTTATACCATGTTTACCTGCTCTCTTTACACCATGTTTACCTGCTCTCTTTATATCATGTTTACCTGCTCTCTTTATACCATGTTTACCTGCTCTCTTTACACCATGTTTACCTGCTCTCTTTATATCATGTTTACCTGCTCTCTTTATACCATGTTTACCTGCTCTCTTAATATCATGTTTACCTGCTCTCTTAATATCATGTTTACCTGCTCTCTTTATATCATGTTTATCTGCTCTCTTTATACCATGTTTACCTGCTCTCTTTATATCATGTTTACCTGCTCTATTTATATCATGTTTACCTTCTCTCTTTATATCATGTTTACCTGCTCTCTGTATATCATGTTTACCTGCTCTCTTTATACCATGTTTACCTGCACTCTTTATATCATGTTTACCTGCTCTCTTTACATCATGTTTACCTGCTCTCTGTATACCATGTTTACCTGCTCTATTTATATCATGTTTACCTGCTCTCTTTATATCATGTTTACCTGCTCTCTTTATATCATGTTTACCTGCTCTCTTTATATCATGTTTACCTGCTCTCTTTATACCATGTTTACCTGCTCTCTTTACACCATGTTTACCTGCTCTCTTTATATCATGTTTACCTGCTCTCTTAATATCATGTTTACCTGCTCTCTTTATCAATCAATCAATCAATCAATATCAATATGAGGCTTATATCGCGCGTATTCCGTGGGTACAGTTCTAAGCGCAGGGATTGTTTTTTTTGTTGTTTTTTTTAATGCAATTTATATCGCGCACATATTCAAGGCGCAGGGATTTATTTATGCCGTGTGAGATGGAATTTTTTACACAATACATCACGCATTCACATCGGCCAGCAGATCGCAGCCATTTCGGCGCATATCCTACTTTTCACGGCCTATTATTCCAAGTCACACGGGTATTTGATGGACATTTTTAGCTATGCCTATACAATTTTGCCAGGAAAGACCCTTTTGTCAATCGTGGGATCTTTAACGTGCACCCCCAATGTAGTGTACACGAAGGGACCTCGGTTTTTCGTCTCATCCGAAAGACTAGCACTTGAACCCACCACCTAGGTTAGGAAAGGGGGGAGAAAATAGCGGCCTGACCCAGGGTCGAACACGCAACCTCTCGATTCCGAGCGCAAGTGCGTTACCACTCGGCCACCCAGTCTTTATATCATGTTTACCTGCTCTCTTTATATCATGTTTACCTGCTCTATTTATATCATGTTTACCTGCTCTCTTTATATCATGTTTACCTGCTCTCTTTACATCATGTTTACCTGCTCTCTTTATACCATGTTTACCTGCTCTCTTTATATCATGTTTACCTGCTCTCTTTATATCATGTTTACCTCTTTCTTCCTCCTTCTGGGACCCTCAAAGATGGGGGCGATGCAGAAGCAAGAAGCAGCTTCAGACTTCTTGTTACGTTTTCGAGAGGCGCGGCACAGGCGTGCCAGCACTGACACCGGCACTGGGTCCACCTGGTCGATCACAAAGCCCGCTCTGGATTGCACGTGTTGCATGCGTCTTTTGGCTGAAAACACACATCGAAAAATCAAGAATTGCAGGTATTTGGAACGTTTCTTTCTGACAAAACAAGACTCAAGACTCAAAGATTTTAATGTCCTTATAACAACAAGGAAAATTGCCTCGCAGTGTCGGGCGGTTAAAAACACAAAAAACGTTTCATTCACTAAACGTTACATTTACTAGTCCGTCGACCCAAAGGTCTTTGAAGTAGACTGGTAGACAAACACTTATCAAACAGATAAAGAACCTGTCTCAAGATCGTGCGGCTCCCTTGCAAAATGTCTGCGAGCTCATTGGATTTTTTCCAAAAACAGATTGACACCTAACGTTCCAAAATTCAGAATTAACAAGAAGAGCAAACGCTCGATCGAGTCACTTTCGCAGTTCTGAATATTATATGAGGCATCAGATGGACAGGAAGAAATTGCTATTCACAACACAATGAGTCACGTTCACATAAAATTTGAGCCCGGTCACTTTTATAGTTTCCGAGAAAAGCCCAACGTTAAGTTGTGTGTTGCCGAACAGAAAAGGCTAGTTATCTCCCTTGTTTTTCTGATAACGTTCGTAAAAGGCTACAGATGTAAATACTTTGATGTAAAGAATAATCCTACAAAGTTTCAATCACATCCGATGAACTTTGTCAAAGATATAAAATGTCTAATTTTTCCTTTGACGCTGACCTGTGACCTTGAAAAAGGTCAAAGGTCAACGAAACCATCGTTAAAGTGTAGAGGTCATTGGAGGTCACGACTAAACAAAATATGAGCCCGATCGCTTTGATAGTTTCCGAGAAAAGTCCAACGTTAAGGTGGTGTCTACGGACGGCCGGACAGACTAACACTGACCGATTACATAGAGTCACTTTTTCTCAAGTGACTCAAAAACAGAACAAGAATATATTACCTACAATTCTTTGTTTGTGTGCTGACAACAGGTTGTTGGTTTAAACATAATTTTATTCAGTAAACAACGGGTGGCACGTAATACAACAAAAACACTTGGGAGCAGACAACAAACAATGCTTGTTAGATTAAAGGCGTTTCGGCTGTTTCTTATGTACGCAGCTGTTAACCCGTGATTTGTAAA
>NC_090258.1:3977443-3987443 GCF_037325665.1 Littorina saxatilis | reverse complement strand
ATGAACACAGCAACAAACCAACCAACTCTATTCTATTGGGTGTGCACGTTAAAGATCCCACGATTGACAAAAGGGTCTTTCCTGGCAAAATTGCTTAGGCACAGTTAATAATTGTCTACCTATACCCGTGTGACTTGGAATAATAGGCCGTGAAAGGTAAATATGCGCCGAAATGGCTGCAATTACTGGCCGTATAAAATTTCATCTCACACGGCATCACTGCAGAGCGCCTAGAACTGTACCCACGGAATATGCGCGATATAAGACTCATTGATTGATTGATTGATTGATTCTCTTCTTCCTCTAGTTTTCATACACTAGGCCAAACAAGGGAGACCGGACAAACACAGCAACAAACCAACCAACTATTCCCTTCTTCCTCTAGTTTTCATACACTAGGCCAAACAAGGGAGACGGGACAAACACAACAACAAACCAACCAACTATTCTCTTCTTCCTCTAGTTTTCATACACTAGGCCAAACAAGGGAGACGGGACAAACACAACAACAAACCAACCAACTATTCTCTTCTTCCTCTAGTTTTCATACACTAGGCCAAACAAGGGAGACGGGACAAACACAGCAACAAACCAACCAACTATTCTCTTCTTCCTCTAGTTTTCATACACTAGGCCAAACAAGGGAGACGGGACAAACACAGCAACAAACCAACCAACTATTCCCTTCTTCCTCTAGTTTTCATACACTAGGCCAAACAAGGGAGACGGGACAAACACAACAACAAACCAACCAACTATTCTCTTCTTCCTCTAGTTTTCATACACTAGGCCAAACAAGGGAGACGTGACAAACACAGCAACAAACCAACCAACTCTATTCTCTTCTTCCTCTAGTTTTCATACACTAGGCCAAACAAGGGAGACGGGACAAACACAGCAACAAACCAACCAACTATTCCCTTCTTCCTCTAGTTTTCATACACTAGGCCAAACAAGGGAGACGTGACAAACACAACAACAAACCAACCAACTATTCTCTTCTTCCTCTAGTTTTCATACACTAGGCCAAACAAGGGAGACGGGACAAACACAGCAACAAACCAACCAACTCTATTCTCTTCTTCCTCTAGTTTTCATACACTAGGCCAAACAAGGGAGACGGGACAAACACAGCAACAAACCAACCAACTCTATTCTCTTCTTCCTCTAGTTTTCATACACTAGGCCAAACAAGGGAGACGGGACAAACACAGCAACAAACCAACCAACTATTCTCTTCTTCCTCTAGTTTTCATACACTAGGCCAAACAAGGGAGACGTGACAAACACAGCAACAAACCAACCAACTCTATTCTCTTCTTCCTCTAGTTTTCATACACTAGGCCAAACAAGGGAGACGGGACAAACACAGCAACAAACCAACCAACTATTCTCTTCTTCCTCTAGTTTTCATACACTAGGCCAAACAAGGGAGACGTGACAAACACAGCAACAAACCAACCAACTCTATTCTCTTCTTCCTCTAGTTTTCATACACTAGGCCAAACAAGGGAGACGTGACAAACACAGCAACAAACCAACCAACTCTATTCTCTTCTTCCTCTAGTTTTCATACACTAGGCCAAACAAGGGAGACGGGACAAACACAGCAACAAACCAACCAACTCTATTCTCTTCTTCCTCTAGTTTTCATACACTAGGCCAAACAAGGGAGACGGGACAAACACAGCAACAAACCAACCAACTCTATTCTCTTCTTCCTCTAGTTTTCATACACTAGGCCAAACAAGGGAGACGGGACAAACACAGCAACAAACCAACCAACTCTATTCTCTTCTTCCTCTAGTTTTCATACACTAGGCCAAACAAGGGAGACGGGACAAACACAGCAACAAACCAACCAACTCTATTCTCTTCTTCCTCTAGTTTTCATACACTAGGCCAAACAAGGGAGACGGGACAAACACAGCAACAAACCAACCAACTCTATTCTCTTCTTCCTCTAGTTTTCATACACTAGGCCAAACAAGGGAGACGGGACAAACACAGCAACAAACCAACCAACTATTCTCTTCTTCCTCTAGTTTTCATACACTAGGCCAAACAAGGGAGACGGGACAAACACAGCAACAAACCAACCAACTCTATTCTCTTCTTCCTCTAGTTTTCATACACTAGGCCAAACAAGGGAGACGGGACAAACACAGCAACAAACCAACCAACTCTATTCTCTTCTTCCTCTAGTTTTCATACACTAGGCCAAACAAGGGAGACGGGACAAACACAACAACAAACCAACCAACTATTCTCTTCTTCCTCTAGTTTTCATACACTAGGCCAAACAAGGGAGACGTGACAAACACAACAACAAACCAACCAACTCTATTCTCTTCTTCCTCTAGTTTTCATACACTAGGCCAAACAAGGGAGACGGGACAAACACAGCAACAAACCAACCAACTATTCTCTTCTTCCTCTAGTTTTCATACACTAGGCCAAACAAGGGAGACGTGACAAACACAACAACAAACCAACCAACTCTATTCTCTTCTTCCTCTAGTTTTCATACACTAGGCCAAACAAGGGAGACGGGACAAACACAGCAACAAACCAACCAACTATTCTCTTCTTCCTCTAGTTTTCATACACTAGGCCAAACAAGGGAGACGGGACAAACACAGCAACAAACCAACCAACTCTATTCTCTTCTTCCTCTAGTTTTCATACACTAGGCCAAACAAGGGAGACGGGACAAACACAGCAACAAACCAACCAACTCTATTCTCTTCTTCCTCTAGTTTTCATACACTAGGCCAAACAAGGGAGACGGGACAAACACAGCAACAAACCAACCAACTCTATTCTCTTCTTCCTCTAGTTTTCATACACTAGGCCAAACAAGGGAGACGGGACAAACACAGCAACAAACCAACCAACTATTCTCTTCTTCCTCTAGTTTTCATACACTAGGCCAAACAAGGGAGACGGGACAAACACAGCAACAAACCAACCAACTCTATTCTCTTCTTCCTCTAGTTTTCATACACTAGGCCAAACAAGGGAGACGGGACAAACACAGCAACAAACCAACCAACTATTCTCTTCTTCCTCTAGTTTTCATACACTAGGCCAAACAAGGGAGACGGGACAAACACAGCAACAAACCAACCAACTATTCTCTTCTTCCTCTAGTTTTCATACACTAGGCCAAACAAGGGAGACGGGACAAACACAGCAACAAACCAACCAACTATTCTCTTCTTCCTCTAGTTTTCATACACTAGGCCAAACAAGGGAGACGGGACAAACACAGCAACAAACCAACCAACTCTATTCTCTTCTTCCTCTAGTTTTCATACACTAGGCCAAACAAGGGAGACGGGACAAACACAGCGAGTCAACAATACCAGGCCTACCTGAGAAGGGCGAAATGAAGAGAACTCCGAATGGTTCTCCAGTGAAGACCTTCTTCACGTTGTCGTAGGATTCTGCTTCAGTTTCTGAAGGCGACGACTGTGATCGAGATGGACTGGCTTGCGCGGCGTCCTTGACCTTCCTACTCAACCGAGACTGCGGAGGATTTTTCGACGCAATCTTTTCTGCATCCGCGTTGGTGTTAACATTTTCCCTAAAATGACACGTTTTTCTTCTCCCTGCGTGTTCGTGTTTGTTGAGGCGTTCGTGTTCGTCCCGAAAGCGAGCTGTTTGTTTTTTGATTTCATCCTCAGCGAACTGAGCATTATTCGCATTTGCATCATTGCCTTTTTTCTTTGGGGGCGGCTGTGCTGCACAACTGTGTGTTGGATCTTTACGAGGATGCATTGAGAAAGTATGACCTTGAGGACCATGCTCGTGCTGTTCGGAAGATGCGCCAATGCCTTTGCAGTGTGTGCACACGTTGTGCGGTCCCTGCCATTCTACCAACAGTGTGCCCTTGTAAGTGTCTCGGGTCACGGGGCAAATATGTCTGTCGTCTTTGCCCCTCATCACTCGCCCTATATCTCCCGATTCTACTTGATCCGCACAGAATGTGTCTTCATGGTTGTGTGCCCCGGCTGTCAGTACTTTGTTGTCTTCACTGTTAAACGATATCTCAATGCTGTTGATTTCTCTTGCCGCTTCTGCGCAAAACTGCTGGTCATGACGTCTCCAGTTAGAGTTCAAGTCTCTGTCGTCTATCACATATCCTGGGATCTTCATTTTGTCTGTACCCCTGTGCGTCGAGTCCACGCTGCTCCCCTCCTCCCCTTGCTTAGACATGCTTTTACTGGACTCCTGTGCTGGGTGCACGCTGCCTGCTTTTACTGAAGAGCTCGCAACATGATTCGCCTTATTCTTATTTACAACACTAGCACCCTGCAGGTCCTTCCTAGTTGAATGTGTCTGTTTTTGCACAGTCGCCGGAACATGTCTTGTACCTTTGTCAATCGCTGTCGTCTGTGCATTTTGGTTTTGTTCAGACTCTTCAGGTACAATTTTAGCTGGAGCTTTTAGAGTCTCTGAATACTCCTGGTTGAAATCCACTGCGGACGCGCTCCCTGCAGAAAGGCAACAACAACCGAATTTCTTGGACTTGGTTGCCTTGGTCTCAGCAATGGACAGGTTCTGAAAGCGGTTGGGTGTCAGCATGACGCTGGTTTTCCGGTTGAACCTGATGGCCCGCCCTGGCTCGTGGTCCGATTCGGTCGAGTCGATACTCTTCGCTGTGGTCCCCCTGCTCAAGACGGAAGCATCGTCGTCGTCGTCGTCGTCGTCGTCGTCGTCATCGTCGTTTACCTCCGACTGGTCGACCTCGCTTTCAGTCGGTTCACTCACGTCGTCTCCGTCGCTGTCGACCTCGCTGTCTGCCACGCTGACCAAGTCTTCCTCGGGGTTAGGGTTGTTCTGTTGGTTCCTGTCAGATGGCCTGGACTCCTGGTCTGGGGGTTCCTCGTCGTGGTCTGACCCGCTGCCGTTTGGCTGCCCCACGTTAGTGGAGAGGGGGAGCTCGGAGAAGGAGAAGACGGGGGTGTCGCCATTGCCCGCTGTCCTGTAGGTCAGCTCGGGGAGAGGTGTCGGCCCACAGAGCTTGGCCACGATCACTTCCTTCGGCCTCACCGACTCCTCTGGCTCTTCTTGTGAACCTGGCGTTTTTCCACCGGACGTTGCTGCAAGCTCTGCGCTAGGGTATATGTAACAGGATTCGGCTCCACCTTTTTTTACAGTCCCCTCAACGTCACCCTCACACGATTCTGATGCGAGCTGTGAACAACTTGACAGCGACAGCAGTATGTCCTCTAGTTCAGAATCAGACCCACTCGCCAGCAAAGAATCAACATCTGAGGAGACAGTTATGGACTCCTCCGTGCTATTTTCCACGCCCTGAGAAGCACCGATACACAGATCATCAACCTTGATCACAGCTGTGTTCTGCTGACCCACACAGTCTGTTCCATCCACTGCCAGGGGAGTGCCGGCAGGGAAAGAAGAGTCGGTGTGGTTGACGGAGTTGAGGTTGTTGGCTGCTGTGTCCTGTTGGTCGGCAATGAAGTGAGACAACAGACGGGACCCGCTGTCCTTCTCATCGTCCGAGGACGACCCATGCTTGCTTTCCCCTTCCTCTAGAATACCAGACCCGCGTATTTGTAAACTGCCTATTGCGTTGGGACCACTGAAATCCGCTACGAGATTCAAGGATGAAGTCGACTTCTTGAGACTGACCGGAACTCGCCCGTCTGTCACGGGTTCTTCTGCCCACAGGTTGATAGAGGTCATCGAGCTGATAGATCTCTGTATGTGGTGACGTTCCACAACGTTCCCTGCGGTCACTATCTTGTCGTCTCGTACTACGAACTTGGTACCAACCGGGGCTCTCTTCTTCCGCTCAATCTCAACCTCGCTTGTAACAATAGGTAGCATAGATGTAGATGTTTCTGGTAATGATGTAATGCTTGGCTCTCTGGGGATTGAATATTTGTGGTGTGGAACTTTGACAGCATCTCTCAAGTTGTCATCCTTTGAGCCTGCATCTTTAGATGGTGCGTCTCTAGAGTCTGCATCTCTTGAATGTTTATCGCTTAAGTTTGCTTCTCTTAAGTTTGCGTCTTTTGGGGTCTCATCTCTAGAGTGTCTATTTCCCGGGTTGGCTTCATTGGGTGTTCTGTCTCTGGAGGCTTCATCTCTCGAAGTTGCATCTTTGGACTGTGTTGCTTTGGACATAGTATCTTTGTAATTTGCATCTCTTGACTGTGTGTCTGTGGAGATTGCATCTATGGGAGCTGTGTGTGTGGAGATTAAGTTTTCTTCTTTAACGTTTTCATCTTTGGCGTTTGCATCTGTGGAGGTCGCACCTTTTGAGGTCGCATCTCGAGAGTATGTATCTTCGGAGGTCCGATCTTTTGAGGTCCCATCTTTTGAGGTCCCATCTTTTGAGGTCCCATCTTTTGAGGTCCCATCTTTTGAGGTCGCATCTTTTGATGTCCCATCTTTTGAGGTCCCATCTTTTGAGGTCCCATCTTTTGAGGTCGCATCTTTTGAGGTCCCATCTTTTGAGGTCCCATCTTTTGATGTCCCATCTTTTGAGGTCCCATCTTTTGAGGTCCCATCTTTTGAGGTCCCATCTTTTGAGGTCCCATCTTTTGAGGTCGCATCTTTTGAGGTCCCATCTTTTGAGGTCCCATCTTTTGAGGTCGCATCTTTTGAGGTCCCATCTTTTGAGGTCCCATCTTTTGAGGTCCCATCTTTTGAGGTTCCATCTTTTGAGGTCGCATCTTTTGAGGTCCCATCTTTTGAGGTCCCATCTTTTGAGGTCCCATCTTTTGAGGTCGCATCATTTGAGGTTCCATCTTTTGAGGTCGCATCTTTTGAGGTCCCATCTTTTGAGGTCGCATCTTTTGAGGTCGCATCTTTTGAGGTCGCATCTTCTGAGGTCGCATCTCTTGTAGTTGCATCTCTAGAGAGTGTGTCTTCGGAGGTTGCGTATGTGGAGGTCGCTTCCCCAGATTTTGCCTCTGTGGAAGTCGCCTCTCGGGAGTTTGTTGCATCTTCGCTCGTTGACGGTAAGGTGGGAGGAGGAGGAGATGTTTTTCTTGATGGTGGTGCAGGATAAGCATCGTGATCCTGAATCTGGCTGGTGTTGCTGGCCATGGAGCCAGAGCTGCTAGACCCGCTGGCCTTGTATGAGCAGAGATTAAGTCCACTGACAGGAGACTCGATGAGGGCGGAGGTCTTCTTCATGGCCCCGTTTGTCCAGCCCTTTGTGGTGAAGGGGCGGCGGCCGTAGTGATGCACATCCACCACACTCAGCTTGTGAACCCTGCGGCAATCAGGGCCACGTGAACACAGCGTGCATGAGTTAAAGAAAGAAGTTGTGGCGATACAATGGGCACGTGTGTGTGTGTGTGTGTGTGTGTGTGTGTGTGTGTGTGTGTGTGTGTGTATGTGTGTGTGTGTGTTCTGATGGTAAATGACTGCAAACACATGCAAGTGTGCACGTGTGCGTGTTGTGTGCAATATATCAATTGCACCTTCATGTTCCATTAATCTCGAGTTAAATTCAGGCACGCAGTTGTACTTATAAATACCAACCACCATTCATGCAGCAATCTACCCACCTGTAGAAAAAGCAATAATGCTCAGGAACATTGTGCATAGTACAGATACATTCACTCTCTTCAAAGTCAAATGGGCTATTCCGATCCACTCTGAAATGAAAGTAAAACGCTCTATTAGTGTTAGAAATAATCCACCCTTTTATCAAGAGTTACATGAACTGCACTTTTTTTCGATATACATATGCTAAAATGTTGTTATTTGTATTCCCTTCCACAACTCGTGGCTTTATCCTCCTACATCCATGACAGAAATGACTAGAACCTCGAGAAATGATATCAATGTTTCCAACAATGGCTGACTTAATGGCTGGCTGACTA
This sequence comes from Littorina saxatilis, assembly GCF_037325665.1. NCBI lineage: Eukaryota > Metazoa > Mollusca > Gastropoda > Littorinimorpha > Littorinidae > Littorina > Littorina saxatilis. The sequence goes on along the minus strand of NC_090258.1, from coordinate 3,979,572 downwards.
TCTCTTCACCTCTCTTTCAACCAGTGCATACGCGCCTGGCTGTCCGGAACTAATCGTTGTACAGTAGAGTGTGTTTCTGTGGTCAAGGCGATGCATGATCTTTATTGAAATTGTGCGGAACCGATGAAATTTCGATCCTGGAACGGTTAGATGGGTGTTTACATCAAGACTATTTGGCAGCTCATTTACTCTGTGATTTTACTCTTGTAGGACTGAAGCCGCCACAAACCCAAAGCAACTCTTGTCTAACCTTCACCGGATCACGCTTTGGACTACACAGTCCGGATGATGTGAGTCGTGGTCGACCAATACTTTCTAAAGGATTCAGTGTAAAACGTATGGGTCGTACACAACCCACGCCATCCGAATAGGGATACACTCTTTACCGCCTCTTTGCAGAGTATGGGTCGTACACAACCCACGCTATCCGAATAGGGATAAACACCGTAAAATGCCTTGCTTAATTCCAACCGGACTGTGTAGTTCAAATGACGTCATTGTTTATTTGTTTGTTTTCAAAGATAATCCTTTAGAAATTGGTTGATAGGAAGGTTCGTTGCTGTTTGAGGAGTAAATGAAGTCTCAATCAAGAACTCAAAATAGTTTTGAGATACAGACACTTTTGTGAGGCTGTGGGTTGTCCACGACCTAGGAAGCACGGCGAAGGCTTAGGCCGCTAGAAGAATGTCAGAGCACGTTTGGTGCGTTCACCTTTTATTACTTTTATTCTTTCATAAATCCCGGTGGAATCATGGCGGATTGTGTTGGCAATAAGAACACAGTACATTGCCGACAGTGGAAAATGAGTTGATGAACTGCCTAAAACGACTTCCCTTTCCGTGTAAACTAGTATGTAAACCACCAAACATCTAAGCAAGCATTTACATAGAAATTGATCATCCTTTCACTTACACATATAAACCAAACACCTACAGCCTAACTGCTGAGGTTTTGTTGTTGTTGAAGAATCAATATTCGCAGCCGAGAGGTATGTGAAATCTGCGAAATGGTGTCATTTAAAACAAGAAATTCCTACGAGGTAGGAAAAACACCCCCGTCAAAGGGAAATAACCTTCTCAGTTGGTGGCAGTGACTGAGTGAGAATGGTTATTTCCCTTTGACCATGAAGATGTCCCTCTATAAGTCCTTGTATAATTTTAATCCACCAATAACTCCCTAACCGTGTGTTTGACTGGTCCCAATTTTTGTAAGGACCGACTCAGGAATGTATAGAACCTGTTCACCAAGTTTGCTGACGATCGGTCCGTTCATTCTTGAGATCTATATGCGAACACAAACAAACAAACAAACAAACAAACACATCGAGCGAAACCTATACACACCCCTATACCGGGGGTGTAAAAACATCCAACTCTACTCAGGAAACAGCCAGCTTTTTGATTGCTTTCTCTTTTCCACGGTGAAAGTTGCGATCATGTAACAGCCCGGACACATGTGCGGGATAATTATTTTGTTTTTGTCAAAGTGAAATTATATGTGTCAATCCCGGGACAGAAGTTGGGAGGTCTAATTGATTGTTCAAACGGGAATGAAGTTACCGTTCACCTAGACGTGACAAGGTTTCTCTCTGCCATGCTATGCTGTTGCACGTGAAAGTGTCTGAAGTCACTCGAGCAGATTTGATTTTAATTGACCATGCTAATTCCCTTATAAAAAAAAAATGCTTACGTGTTGAGGCGTTTTATCAAACGGTCAATATTGGTCTCGTTTCCAGTTCTTTGTTCCGTCACTAGAAGCAAATCGTACCGTTTGAGAATCTGTAGAAAGAGGAATAGCATAACTACAAGCAAAGAACGTTATTCCAATTGTAGAAAGTATTTGTTTTCTTTACATCAACAGACCAAACGTCTCGACCAAAAATTTTTTTGCACATGTTAATAAAACCGCTTACGCATTCGGCATTATATTCGATTCACAAAGTGGTGATGGTGTTGATTAAATAATAATATCTGTTTCCATGAGGGCAGAAATGAAGGGAATATACTTTTCATATTGTCCAATTCTTTTTTTTTAAATCGTCCTTAAAAAATGCAGTATGTAAGAAATGTTAAGTCCTTTGTACTGGAAACTTGCATTCTCCCAGTAAGGTCATAAATTGTACTACGTTG
>NC_090258.1:3914735-3977243 GCF_037325665.1 Littorina saxatilis | reverse complement strand
TGAGGAAAACATTGCCTCTCTCTGTCCTCCTGTCTCTCCTAGTCTTCTTCTTGGAAGTTTCTCCCTCTTCTTGTACACTGACATGTTCAGTTGTTAAGCCGCTTTTATGTAATGAAGCTGGTTGAAAACGACGTTAAACACCAAATAAATAAATGTAATGAAGCGGCTTATATGTTTCACTCTGTCTGTTTCTTTGTTTGTTTCTCTGGATTTTTTTGTTTCTTTGTTTGTCTACGAATTAGACTTGTATCTCTGGTTTTAATTGTGAATGTATTGTTTTGTCAAAAACAAACGTTCCAACAACCTACCTTTCTTGTTTTTTGATTCTGAATTTTGGAACGTTGGCAGTCTCTTTGTTTTTGGATTTGTATCTCTGGTTTTAATTGTTTTCATGGATTGAATTTGATCCTGGGTTGGTGGCACTCACCGTCTAGCATTTAGTTCTCCGATTATGGCCCTCGCAACATTTGTCTCGATACATTTAGCGTGAGTCTCTTGTATCTGTCCGAAATTTCACTTCAGGTTTTCATGGTTGAAACTGAATTTCAGCGTCATTTTTTCACACAATGAAGAAGGGATATTGATCGCTTATTATCCTAATCACAATGTGTGTCTCTTCATACCCCCCGCGGGTTAGGGGGAAGAATTTACCCGATGCTCCCCAGCATGTCGTAAGAGGCGACTAACGGATTCTGTTTCTCCTTTTACCCTTGTTAAGTGTTTCTTGTATAGAATATAGTCAATGTTTGTAAAGATTTTAGTCAAGCAGTATGTAAGAAATGTTGAGTCCTTTGTACTGGAAACTTGCATTCTCCCAGTAAGGTCATAAATTGTACTACGTTGCAAGCCCCTGGAGCAATTTTTTTATCAGTGCTTTTGTGAACAAGAAACAATTAACAAGTGGCTCTATCCCATCTCCCCCCCTTTCCCCGTCGCGATATAACCTTGAACGGTTTAAAACGACGTTAAACACCAAATAAAGAAAGAAAGAAAGTCCTTAAAAAATGACAAGATTTGAAGCCAATGATCTTTAGCCAAATTAAGTGATCCCCTCAACAGTGTGTGTGTATTATTGTGAGATGATCACATCATCGTGCAGCTATAACAAAAAGTATCTCTCTGTCTGTCTATCTCTGACACCCACACACATACACACACACACACACACACGCACGCACGCACGCACGCACGCACGCACGCACGCACGCACACTTATACATACAAACACACACACACACACACACACACCCACACGCCCACACACACCCACATATTATCCACCACCACCCCCCACCCCCTTCCTCTCTCTCTCTCTCTCTCTCTCTCTCTCTCTCTCTCTCTCTCTCTCTCTCTCTCTCTCTCTCTCTCTCTCTCTCTTTCTCTTTAGAGTGTAGTCCCTCTCTGGGCGAGGGCTGGTTGACCAAAAACTCGTTAGTAATTCTTATGCCACAACCCTCGTAAAATTTGATTGGATTGGATTGGATTGATCTCTCTCCACTCTTACGCATTAACTCAACTGGACGAACTAGTGAATACAAAGCCAAGCTTACATCTGCAAGTATATTGGACATATCGGGGTTCTCACTGGCTGCTCCCTTTGTGTCGGGTGGCCCCAGTTTCTCCAGGATAAAAGACCCGATTCGAAGAGGCGGCTCCGACAGCAGTGTCACTTCTTTCAGTATAGAGGAAAACAGGCGCTCAGTTATACTTCCCTGTACGAACTGAGCATAAACATGGTGTTCTTGACAGTTTGAGACCAATCCATATAATTTGTTCAGGAGGAAAGCGGGGCCGGACCCAGGGGGGGGTCCAGGGGTTCCGGAACCCCACCCCTGGAAAAAGCATGTACCTTGCTTTGTGGTTTTTTTTTGTTTTTTTTAAATAAATTCGCTGATTTGCCCCCCCCCCCCCCCAAAGGAGGAACCCCCCCCCCCCTTACAACTCATTTGGTCCGGCCCTGGAAAGGGAGATGATGGGGGGGGGGGGGGCAACAACAACAACAACAACAACTCTTTTTTCGCAAGAAAATCATCGTCTGAAAGACCACCAGGTAAGTGATTATCGAAATTAACAACAACAACAACAACAACAACAACAACAACAACAACAACAACAACTCTTTTTCGCAAGAAAATCATCGTCTGAAAGACCACCAGGTAAGTGATAACAACAACTCTTTTTCGCAAGAAAATCATCGTCTGAAAGACCACCAGGTAAGTGATTATCGAAAATAAAACAATCACAACAGCAATATTTCTAAACAAAGGATGGAAAAATTCCGACGATCGCACGTACACCACCAATAGCACTTTTCCCACACCCGCATGACATTTAGTTTCAGTATCTTGTTTGTATTGTCTAGACAGTGCCTTTGTTTCATCAATAAATAGTTCTACCTATTCCAAAGTAAAACAATATTTTTCTAAGTTACTTGGTGACATCAATCCCGCCCTCCCTCCTTTGAAATCTTCGAGATGTCCACTTACTTTTGTGCTTTGAGTGCTTGTGTATAGACTGCATGGTGAACGGGTCAGGTTTTATCGGCCTTCCTTGACCAAGATGACATCCACTGTTGTGAAGCGGTCATAGCAGAAAACCTAGGTAACTAGATCTACTCTGCGACAGCACGTCAGTCGACGTCTGCCATCTTGATACCAAGAAGGCCTATGACGCAATCTCAACACAAACAACGTCACTGTCTTTTACCTCATTTCCTGCTGGCGTTCTGAGAGGTGAAAGAGAAGAAAGTGTGTGAAAGACTTCCAAGACGTATGACCTTCACCTTGAGTCTGTTAGACATGCTGGGTCACAGGTTAATTCACAGGCACTCGTCGCGAGCGGGTCGGGATCAAAGTGGGCGGGGCCTGTAAGCTCTCAAGACTTCTACTATATTTATATGTTATTTCGAAAAAGGCGGCCGTCATTGTTATAGAACATTGATATTTTATGATGCAACGCGCCGTATTGCCGCGTTTCGGTATATAGACGCGTGAGGCAGGAATAGCCTCCCTTGAGCTATCGGCCATACTGTCTCGACCATGTAGCGGTCGCTCCGACAATATAAGCGTTAAAGAGGTAATAATACTTTATTTTGACTGCCAGAAATCTAGTTTGTTTACATTTTAAACACTTATAGTTCGTACTATTGCAATCACAACTCGATAAGTTGTTATCTAGTTTCATTTTTAAAAGAGCACGTGCTTATCATGGTTTCGTTGTTTTCTTTGTTGCAGTCAGTTGTCATTCGTACGAGACTGAATAAATTCTTGAAAAACACAGAAGTGTTATTGTCATTTATGACAACTGACTCGAGCCTTTAGAGCGTTCGAGATGCCTGCTGTCGGGTGCCCTTTCCCTCAGTGCGACTACACCACTCCTGACCACGATGCGGCCGTGGTAGCAGCACTACTAAACGCTCACGCCATGACACACGCGCAACCAGCTCAACAACCACAGGCAGCGGGCACAGCTGCCAAGGTGGAGAGAGTTCGCCGGCCGTCTATATCACAAGGTGGGACTACTGAGGACTGGTCATACTTCCTCTCCAGGTGGGAGGATTATGTCAAAGCCACAAAAATCGCAGGGCCAGACAAAGTAATCCAGTTACTTGAATGTTGCGATGATCGACTCAGAAAAGACATAACACGGGCGGCAGGAGGATCCCTTACCAATAAGACAGAAGATGAAGTACTGAAGGCGATCAAACAACTTGCCGTCCGGCAGGAGAACACAATGGTGGCTCGGGTCTCACTCCATGGTATGCGCCAGGATAGAGAGGAGTCAATCCGGGCATTTTGCGCACGCGTCCGCGGCCAAGCAAACATCTGCAAGTTAACCACCACATGCCCGACATGCGCAGCCGATGTCAACTATACTGACACCATCATTCGTGACGTACTGACCAGAGGTGTCGCCGACCCAGACATCCAACTTGACCTCCTTGGAGACAAAAACCAAGACATGTCCCTAGAAGATGTCGTCAAACTCATCGAAGCAGGACTCCCACCATCTCGTATGGACATGCCGGACGGCCTGAAAGAATACTTCCGTTTCAAAGATGACCTCAGCACAGATAACGGCATCATCATGTACAAGGACAGGGTGGTCGTCCCACCATCTCTTCGCAAGGAAGTCCTCTCGACACTCCATGCAGCTCATCAAGGGACCACTTCCATGACCTCCAGAGCTGAAACCTCTATCTTCTGGCCAGGCATAATCAACGACATACAGTACATGCGCTCCTCATGCTCACACTGCAACAGGAACGCCCCGTCCAACCCGAACGCACCTCCTACACCTCTCACGAACCCAGCCTACCCCTTCCAGCTATTATGCGCAGACTACTTTCACTTCAAGGGACATTATTACCTCGTTGTCGTCGACAGGTACTCTAATTGGCCTATAGTAGAGAGAGCGGAAAGTGGAAGCAAAGGCCTGATCACATGCCTCAGACAGACTTTCGTGACGTACGGGATTCCGGAGGAAATGGCATCAGACGGAGGACCCGAATTCACAGCCAATGATACTCGACAGTTTCTGAAGAACTGGGGCGTCCACCACAGGCTATCATCCGTGGCCTTCCCCCACAGCAACTGCAGGGCCGAGGTTGGCGTGAAGACCATAAAACGTCTCCTCATGGACAACTCCGATGTTGATGGATCACTCAACACAGACAGCTTCCAACAGGCGATCCTTCAATACCGTAACACACCTGACAGGGATACTCGCCTATCTCCCGCCCAAAGTGTCTTCGGTCGCGCCATCCGGGACTTCATTCCCATCCACCCTGGCAAATACACACCACACCTGACTTGGCAAGACACTCTCTCTAGCCGTGAGGAAGCCTTACGTCATCGCCACATGAAATGCGCGGAACGCCTGAAGCAAAACACAAGAGCACTTCCCCCTCTGGTCGTCGGTGACAAGGTACGGGTCCAAAATCAGACTGGTCCGTACCCCCTCAAATGGGACAAAACTGGAACTGTCATCGAGGTCAAACAGTTCGATCAGTATGTCATCCGACTTGACGGATCCCGCCGAGTCACACTCCGCAACAGGAAATTCCTCCGCAAGTTCATCCCTGCTGTAACAGACACACCAACCTGGAGCCCTTCAGCACACGAGGAACAATTACCCGCAATACCTCCCAAGGACCAAGGGACACCAGACACGCCATCATCAGGGATACCGGCTCCACCTGTGCCACGGACACAGACCCCTCCTCCTCGACCTACGCATCCGGAACCTCCCCCATCTGTGCCGACAACGCCACGCCCAACTCCGCATGCAACGCCGGCCAAGTCCGCTCCACATGCCAGACGGTCCATCCACCCTTTGACCGAACATACTCCCCCTACTGAAGCACCCACAGAGTCGGTCGTTGAACCGAGACGATCAAGCCGCAAATCGATGCCACCTGCTTACCTCTCGGACTATGTTCTAGCGACCACAAACTCCCCAATCAATATGTGACGCGAACGTTGAACTTTCCCTGCCATTCCGGATCAGTGATGCTTCACTGTGGACTTTGTTTCTCGATTATATCATTATTTCAGTCTTTTATTCCATCCCGAGTCATTGATGTCCGCAACAAATCACTCGGTATTTTTATCTCGTGCCACCAAAAGACTTGGGGGGGGATATAGAACATTGATATTTTATGATGCAACGCGCCGTATTGCCGCGTTTCGGTATATAGACGCGTGAGGCAGGAATAGCCTCCCTTGAGCTATCGGCCATACTGTCTCGACCATGTAGCGGTCGCTCCGACAATATAAGCGTTAAAGAGGTAATAATACTTTATTTTGACTGCCAGAAATCTAGTTTGTTTACATTTTAAACACTTATAGTTCGTACTATTGCAATCACAACTCGATAAGTTGTTATCTAGTTTCATTTTTAAAAGAGCACGTGCTTATCATGGTTTCGTTGTTTTCTTTGTTGCAGTCAGTTGTCATTCGTACGAGACTGAATAAATTCTTGAAAAACACAGAAGTGTTATTGTCATTTAATTGTTTTGGGGTTTCCGCCTAGTGGTGTTTTAAACCGGTTTCAGACCGGAACACACTGAGGAGATGAGAACAAAATGGCAGCCCCCATGAAATCCGAAAGGTCACGGAAAAAAGTCGTGAATAAACCATAAGGAAAGACGACCGTCCATCACAAGTGACATCCAAGTAAGACATAGGCCCAGCCCACCTCGTGACGAGTGCCTGTGACAAGTTTCGGTTTATGAATGCGAGTCTTGACCTGCCTAGAAGGCTGCTTCAACCCAGAAAAAAACACGACAGTTCCTTTTGTTTTAGATGAAGCGAGTTTGTCTTTTTGGAAGAAGAAAATGACGCATTTCTGAGAATGACGTAACTTCTAGAACCATTTCCCTAATGTTCTACAATTGTTCTACAATTATTCCTATGATGTTTCCAAAATTGAGCAGTTTTTTGGCACACAAATACTCAGACTATGAATCGCACATCTTCGCCGCCTGCATGGGTTGAGATCACAGTCATAAAAGCTCTGTGGGCCTACATTCCGCTCATCTTATTGTTGGCAACATTCATCGGAAATACTTGCACTGTGTTTGTTCTTCTCCGAAAGAATGTACGAAACAGACGGGGAAGTGTGTACCTGTTGTGTTTGGTGGTGGTGGATTTCGTGGCCATCTGCACGGGGTCATTGCTGAGCAAGTGGGTGGAGTTTGGCCTGGGCAAAATCAACCGTCTTAGTCCACGCTGCAACATCGTGAGTAAAAAACCATTTAAGGCAAACTAACTGATATTTTCGAAACATTCAACCATTTTTCCATCACTTCATCACAAATGTGCACACACAAATTCTCTCAATTTTTCGTGATTTCTTAGCTGGGTGTGCCGTGCCCCCCTTGGTAGATACAATGGTAGGTCATTGGAACGCTTTATGGCTGAACAAAACTTTACATAATGAACCTATCTCGACATTCTCGACGAAACATTAAGGTAGCGGGGCGGGGATGTAGCTGAGTCAGGGCGGGGATGTAGCTCAGTCAGGGCGGGGATGTAGCTCAGTTGGTAGCGCGCTGGATTTGTATTCAGTTGGCCGCTGTCAGCGTGAGTTCGATCCCAGGTTCGGCGGAAATTTATTTCACAGAGTCAACTTTGTGTGCAGACTCTCTTCGGTGTCCGAACCTCCCTCCGTGTACACTACATTGGGTGTGCACGTTAAAGATCCCACGATTGACAAAAGGGTCTTTCCTGGCAAAATTGCTTAGGCACAGTTAATAATTGTCTACCTATACCCGTGTGACTTGGAATAATACTATTAATAGGCCGTGAAAGGTAAATATGCGCCGAAATGGCTGCAATCTACTGGCCGTATAAAATTTCATCTCACACGGCATCACTGCAGAGCGCCTAGAACTGTACCCACGGAATATGCGCGATATAAGACTCATTGATTGATTGATTGATTGATTGATTGATTGATTGATTGAGAATTGTACAACAGTGTCCTAAATTGGAGGACGTTGTTGGCACGTGCAATTCTTCGCAGACAATGAGAGCCATAGTAGTGTGTTCAAACTGAGACAAACTTCTTGTGAAAGGCAATAATCTTAAAGGCTGCCATATTCGTAGCGTTCATTAATTAATTCATATTGTTTACATGTGCCAATAATGTTATAAAATTGTACCTAAGGGGATATAATAACGATTGGCTGTAGCTTTCGAACACAGAAAAAATTATTTCAGTATTGCAAAGTGGTGTTGATAGTGTCGAATGTAAACAGAACAGTCTCAAAGTGAAAGTGGATGTTTTCCGGAAATTGCGCAGGCGGAAATATACGATCTCTCACAGCACATATTCGCAAGAATAAGGCCACAGGCTTCAGCTGACAAGCTACAAGTAGGCCTACATCTAATTTTCTAATAGGCCTATGTACTCACGTGTCCAGCAAAACTTTGGCGAGTTCAGTATCCCCTTTGTAGGGGAAGGGCCCCTAATATGGACCACTTTTTGTTTATTGCTGATAACTAGCTTGTTTTCTTGCGAAGAAATAGTCTTTTATGTTTTTTATTTGATCGACCTTCTTAGGATTATGGAGTTTTATGCACTGCCTTTTAACTAAATTTTTGTATTTGAAATAGTCCACTGTAGTCGGTGTAGCCCTTAAGCTTTTTTTTAATCGTTTGTCCAGTATTTAATTTAATTCTCTATTTTTGTATGAACTCAAATGTTTAGTGTTCTTAGTATTGTCTTGTTAGCCTAAGTTCTATTTAATCAGAGTATGTTTGCGTGTGCTTATACCTAGTGATATTGTAAAGCGCATAGTGCTTTTAGTTATGCGCTATAGAAATCTCCTTAATAAATAAATAAATAAATTTTGTGGTTGGTAGTCCTTCTCTCTTAGTTTAACCGTTAGGCCTAATTAGAGTGAAATTTATAGCTTTGATAGACATTCAGCAAAAATTAAATACAGAAAAAATCACAAATGGTCCATATTAGGAGCCTGGGCGCCCAATATGGACCAGTGAAGCGGCCTTCACGAATCACTGTAAAAAGCCCCCTATACTTCAAAATAACATGATACAACTTAGTGTGCAAGTCAGACAAATTCAAATATGCTTTAGATTTAGCTGTTTCGGGTTGATGAGACCATTATTTGAAGCACACCAGGAAACTGAAGAAGCTTATCAAAAACAGAGTGAAAATAAGTGAAATTATCAACTTCCACAAAAAAAGACTATTTGTTATATTTTTTTGAAATCTTGAGGGCTAGTTATAGGTTATTTTCAGCAACCTTCTTAATGAATTAATCAAAATTGCCTTTATCTTTTATTTTCTTCAATTTGTTGAAGGTGGTCCATATTAGGAGACTCACACATACTTTGAGGTTTTGCTATTATTTTTTGTTTGCAGTAGAAACCCGGGGTACACACTGCTAACATGTAACAAATACGGTCTTAGCTGTCATGTATAGCCATTTTTGTGTGATAAAAGCTTTGGCTGTGGACAGAAACGAGTCCGTTTTAGGTGGCAAATTTAGAGTAAACGCTGCCAAAAGTCAAAAAAAGCGAAAAAGCCTAACGGTTTTGAGGTTTGTGTTTCTGCAACTGTTTTGACATGTGCAACTTATCCAGAGAGGGTGAATAAAGCGAATGAAATTGTTTTGAGCGCTCTAGCGCCGTTAGTTTGTCAGAACCGGAGGTGGTCCATATTAGGAGCCGGTCCATATTAGGAGCCTTTCCCCTACTTGGTTCTCAATTTGAAGCGATGGGCCTCTGACGAAAACAATCTTCCTTCAGCGCGACCCAGCGCTGGTGCTGCGTGGTGATGAAGCAATTAAGGAGTCCACTTTCTCTTCTCAGCAGATTTAGTGGCCTTGACAGCTTTAGACGGGTTTACTTCTATCTTTTTTGCCATTGTACGCAACCGTGCTTTGACTGTCTCCGACGTCATCTTTGGTTTACGAAACGTCACGAAGTGACGTCAACGGTCTAAAAATAGCCCAAGTCCTGGAGAACTGTTGCTAAACAATGCAATAAATAATTAATTATTTCTCGTAATTGGTAAGGACTTCAAACCTAAAACTTTGCAGGAAGCTTAATTTATACATCCCCGCAACGATGGGAAAAGCCCTGGAAGTAATTAAACTAATTAAATAGGACTATATGTCAGCTCTACTTAAAACTCAACTCGCTGAACTTAAAACGTCCATTAGGACCCAGTTCATGATTCGGAAGAAGAAGAAGAAGAAGATTCATTCCATAGACTTTCTTTGCATGTTCAAAGGACAAGACCAACTAGCGGACTGTTACATGAGTTAGTTTGGGAAATTTTTCTTGAATTTTGAAAGTAGTTCTAGTTCTAATGTTCATGTGTTCCGCATCACATGCAATCGGAGTTTTTATACCACTTGATGTCAGAAACAATGCAAAACAGCATATATTTGTAAACAAGTACATCATGACATGAGGTATAAACATAACTGCTTTCTGGAGGTGAGAAACTTCCGAACGTCTAGTTCAGACTTTGAGGCGATTCGCGATCTTCATACAAGCATATTTATATTCACAAGAGCTCTCTGGAGTGAAAAATACAATTGTTTACAAAGTAAATAGATCGGTAAAATACAAAAGAAGGGCGGTCGGGACATGTTGCGGTGTTGGGGGTTATTCACAATTGTTGGGCTTGTTAGACAGAAAAACAGGTCCCCGTGCGGTGCCACAAACGTAGGTCTACCTCTTTGCAGACTTGTTTATTCTGAACTGAATGTCCATGCAGTTATCATTTTGGATTGAAAGAAAGTCATTGCTCTATCCAAGAAAAAACATTACTGCCCTTCTTCTTCTTCTTCTTCTTCTTCTTCTTCTTCTTCTTCTTCTTCTTCTTCTTTATCTTCTGCGTTAAGTGGGCTGCAACTACTACTACTACTAAATCACTTTTCTATAGCGCGAACACACACACACACACACACACACACACACACACACACACACACACACACACACACACACACACACACACACACACACACACACACACATTCATACACATGCGCGCGCGCGCGCGCGCGCACACACGATATACAAATCATGACATTAGAACAAACAAGCAAAAAACTAGCACGTGTTCTCGTGTTTCTGCACGAGCGGCCTTCTACGCAAATGAGAGTTCTCCCTCTGCTGTTAAGGCATTCATATTGTGTTTTCGGGGGGATTACGGTTCTGTCGTTTGTACCCCCGGGGGGTTCAGGTTCAGGATTACATCAACAGGGTGGCCCGGACCGTGGCACCCTTTCTGATGATGTCCATGACGCTGGAGAGAGTGGTGTCCGTGTGGCTTCCTTTCATCGCCTCCAAGAGCTGCAAGCGGCGTGTGGCCTACATCGACCTGGTCGTCATCTTTCTCTTCACCGCGACCTTCTACTCGCACGTGCTGTTCGGCCCGTGGTTGTGGTGTCCCGGGCTGGAGGTGACCCAGTGTCCGGCGGACTGGCCGAGCAACCAACCAACCCTCTCACCCCCCGTGGCCAACACTGACTGCAGCTACTTCAGGTTGGGTGGCGTCTTCTTCTTTTTCTTTGCCATCATCTTGTTGTTGTTGTTGTTGTTGTTGTTGTTGTTGTTGTTGTTGTTGTTGTTGTTTTTGTTGTTTTTGTTGTTGGTGTTGGTGTTGTTGCTCTCACACAACAACAACAGCAACAGAGAGGGAGAGAGAGAAAGGGGGGAGAGAGAGAGAGAGGGGGAGAGAGAGAGAGAGAGAGAGGGGAGAGAGAGAGAGAGAGAGAGACATGTAGCTATAGAGGCGGGGTGGGGTGGGGTGGGGTGGGGTGGGGGGTTGAGGGGGGCAGACAGAGAGAGAGAGAGAGACATGTAGCTATAGAGGCGGGGTGGGGTGGGGTGGGGGGTTGAGGGGGGCAGACAGAGAGAGGGGAGAGAGACACAGACATCCCTGTTTGTCTCATTTGATCCCTTACCCTCCCCAAGGTTCACGGTGAATATTTTCCCCTTGCTGGACGCAGCGATCAACTCCTACCTGCCGCTGGTGGTGGTGGTGGTGGGGGACGTGGCCGTGGCCTACAGGGTGCTGGTCAAGACAACGTGGGTGTTCTTCACCACCGCCACAGACGGCGGGGTCAAAACGTAAGCACTTTGCCTTTGTTTTGAAAAAACCCAACGTTAGTCGATTTTATTACCGTAAAATTCGGTGGGTGTGCCTTATACAAGTCATTCTGAGAGAGAGAAAAAAGAATCACTGTGGTGTGTATGTGTGGAGAAAGGAAACTCGACATGTTCAATCCTCGACCATTTGTGGCGCTCGACCTTTTGTCACCCTCGACGTTTTGACTCTCGACCAAATGTCCCCGACCTTTGGGTCCTCGACCTTTTGTCGCATCCCCATGAACATGTACAATATTTGATCCGTCAAATGTGTTGCCTTTCCTTGAGTTTTTATTCGTGTATTGTTAACCAGGCCCTGTTTGAAATGGAAGGAGCATTTTTTCACGATGTATGCTGGGTCTTAATTCTCAGAAATGGCTCCAAAATCATCTTTTCAGTCGTAACCCAAAAGTCACTTTTTTTGGCCAACGTGGGTAAACACGTCACACGCGAATCTGTGCGACTGACTTGGTCGGTGATGTAAGATGGTAATCTCATACACCTGACGATTAGGGAAGCTATCCTCCGACAACTGTTGTCATGGACACCATGTCAGGAAACAGCGATAAGTTTTGATCTCATTTGCTAATTACAAAATAATTTATTTCAACACGTTGATATTACCATTTGTGCGTGAAATCTCTGTCAGCAATGCTTAGAAGTCCTATAGACGTCGTCTCGCGTAAATATCTGACAAAGGAGGCACACTTGAATTCGAGAAACACGCTGATCTTTGAGACCAAATTACTGTTAACAAATAGCTACTGCTTGACCAACCAGAATCACGGGAGTGGGCCGACGGAAGGCGTCCCGGATGACCCAGCTGACCACGCTGCTCAACGCCGTGTACTTCATGACGGCCCTCCCGCTGGCCATACAGCTGACCATCCAGAAGACCGCGGAGCGAAACTTCTACGAGTAAGATCGATGTACATGTTCACCTACACGTTCTCTCTTACTCCCTGCCACTTTCCCTTGGTTTATGCCCGCTCGTCTCTGTATTTGTGTTTTGTCGCAAGGACTAGTAAGAAAGGACCTTATGGACGTCACACTACTTTCCTTGGAAAATAAAATTCAAGTTTCGAGTACGATTTTCCTTCCCGTTCTCCCCCCAAATCCACCCACCCACCACACAGACCCCTCCATCACAGACCCCACCACACAGACCCCTCCATCACAGACCTGGAGATTTCTAACTTACTAACTGTTTCCTGTGTCCGCACTTAGACAATCAGCAAGAACCTGCTCACCATGTACTCGCTCAAACTGCTCATCATGTACTCGCTCAAACTGCTCATCATGTACTCGCTCAAACTGCTCATCATGTACTCGCTCAAACTGCTCATCATGTACTCGCTCAAACTGCTCATCATGTACTCGCTCAAACTGCTCATCATGTACTCGCTCAAACTGCTCATCATGTACTCGCTCAAACTGCTCATCATGTACTCGCTCAAACTGCTCATCATGTACTCGCTCAAACTGCTCATCATGTACTCGCTCAAACTGCTCATCATGTACTCGCTCAAACTGCTCATCATGTTCTCGCTCAAACTGCTCATCATGTACTCGCTCAAACTGCTCATCATGTACTCGCTCAAACTGCTCATCATGTACTCGCTCAAACTGCTCATCATGTACTCGCTCAAACTGCTCATCATGTTCTCGCTCAAACTGCTCATCATGTACTCGCTCAAACTGCTCATCATGTACTAGCTCAAACTGCTCATCATGTACTCGCTCAAACTGCTCATCATGTACTCGCTCAAACTGCTCATCATGTACTCGCTCAAACTGCTCATCATGTACTCGCTCAAACTGCTCATCATGTACTCGCTCAAACTGCTCATCATGTACTCGCTCAAACTGCTCATCATGTACTCGCTCAAACTGCTCATCATGTACTCGCTCAAACTGCTCATCATGTACTCGCTCAAACTGCTCATCATGTACTCGCTCAAACTGCTCATCATGTACTCGCTCAAACTGCTCATCATGTACTCGCTCAAACTGCTCATCATGTACTCGCTCAAACTGCTCATCATGTACTCGCTCAAACTGCTCATCATGTACTCGCTCAAACTGCTCATCATGTACTCGCTCAAACTGCTCATCATGTACTCGCTCAAACTGCTCATCATGTACTCGCTCAAACTGCTTGTCTGTGTGCGCGCAGGAGTGGGAGAGAAACTCATCATGTACTCGCTCAAACTGCTTGTCTGTGTGCGCGCAGGAGTGGGAGAGAAACTCATCATGTACTCGCTCAAACTGCTTGTCTGTGTGCGCGCAGGAGTGGGAGAGAAACTCATCATGTACTCGCTCAAACTGCTTGTCTGTGTGCGCGCAGGAGTGGGAGAGAAACTCATCATGTACTCGCTCAAACTGCTTGTCTGTGTGCGCGCAGGAGTGGGAGAGAAACTCATCATGTACTCGCTCAAACTGCTTGTCTGTGTGCGCGCAGGAGTGGGAGAGAAACTCATCATGTACTCGCTCAAACTGCTTGTCTGTGTGCGAGCTTGTGACAGGAGTAGGAGAGACGCCCAGTTGGCGGTGAGCTGGACTGTGAGTGCTCGTCATGCACACACTCCAACTGTGTGTCTGTTTCCGCGTAGGTGACGTCTCATGGGTTTCAGGACACTCACTCAAACTGTGTGTCTGTGTCTGCATTGGTCACAGGAGTAGGGGAGACGCCCAGATGGCACTAAGCTGGACTGTGGCCGTGCTAATCATCACTCACTCAAACTGTGTGTCTGTGTATGCATTGGTCACAGGAGTAGGGGAGACGCCCAGATGGCACTAAGCTGGACTGTGGCCGTGCTAATCATCACTCACTCAAACTGTGTGTCTGTGTATGCATTGGTCACAGGAGTAGGGGAGACGCCCAGATGGCACTAAGCTGGACTGTGGCCGTGCTAATCATCACTCACTCAAACTGTGTGTCTGTGTATGCATTGGTCACAGGAGTAGGGGAGACGCCCAGATGGCACTAAGCTGGACTGTGGCCGTGCTAATCATCACTCACTCAAACTGTGTCTCTGTGTCTGCATTGGTCACAGGAGTAGGGGAGACGCCCAGATGGCACTAAGCTGGACTGTGGCCGTGCTAATCATCACTCACTCAAACTGTGTGTCTGTGTATGCATTGGTCACAGGAGTAGGGGAGACGCCCAGATGGCACTAAGCTGGACTGTGGCCGTGCTAATCATCACTCACTCAAACTGTGTGTCTGTGTATGCATTGGTCACAGGAGTAGGGGAGACGCCCAGATGGCACTAAGCTGGACTGTGGCCGTGCTAATCATCACTCACTCAAACTGTGTGTCTGTGTATGCATTGGTCACAGGAGTAGGGGAGACGCCCAGATGGCACTAAGCTGGACTGTGGCCGTGCTAATCATCACTCACTCAAACTGTGTGTCTGTGTATGCATTGGTCACAGGAGTAGGGGAGACGCCCAGATGGCACTAAGCTGGACTGTGGCCGTGCTAATCATCACTCACTCAAACTGTGTGTCTGTGTATGCATTGGTCACAGGAGTAGGGGAGACGCCCAGATGGCACTAAGCTGGACTGTGGCCGTGCTAATCATCACTCACTCAAACTGTGTCTCTGTGTCTGCATTGGTCACAGGAGTAGGGGAGACGCCCAGATGGCACTAAGCTGGACTGTGGCCGTGCTAATCATCACTCACTCAAACTGTGTGTCTGTGTATGCATTGGTCACAGGAGTAGGGGAGACGCCCAGATGGCACTAAGCTGGACTGTGGCCGTGCTAATCATTACTCACTCAAACTGTGTGTCTGTGTATGCATTGGTCACAGGAGTAGGGGAGACGCCCAGATGGCACTAAGCTGGACTGTGGCCGTGCTAATCATCACTCACTCAAACTGTGTGTCTGTGTATGCATTGGTCACAGGAGTAGGGGAGACGCCCAGATGGCACTAAGCTGGACTGTGGCCGTGCTAATCATCACTCACTCAAACTGTGTGTCTGTGTATGCATTGGTCACAGGAGTAGGGGAGACGCCCTGATGGTACTAAGCTGGGCTGTGGCCGTGCTAATAATGTACTCACTCAACTGTGTGTCTGTGTCTGCATTGGTCACAGGAGTAGGGGAGACGCCCAGATGGTACTAAGCTGGGCTGTGGCCGTGCTAATAATGTACTCACTCAAACTGTGTGTCTGTGTATGCATTGGTCACGGGAGTAGGGGAGACGCCCAGATGGCCCTAAGCTGGACTGTGGCCGTGCTAATAATGTACTCACTCAAACTGTGTGTCTGTGTCTGCATTGGTCACAGGAGTAGGGGAGACGCCCAGATGGTACTAAGCTGGGCTGTGGCCATGCTAATAATGTACTCACTCAAACTGTGCGTCTGTGTCTGCATTGGTCACAGGAGTAGGGGAGACGCCCAGATGGTACCAAGCTGGGCTGTTGCCGTGCTAATAATGTACTCACTCAAACTGTGTGTCTGTGTCTGCATTGGTCACAGGAGTAGGGGAGACGCCCAGATGGCCCTAAGCTGGGCTGTGGCCGTGCTAATAATGTACTCACTCAAACTGTGTGTCTGTGTCTGCATTGGTCACAGGAGTAGGGGAGACGTCCAGATGGCCCTAAGCTGGCCTGTGGCCGTGCTAATAATGTACTCACTCAAACTGTGTGTCTGTGTCTGCATTGGTCACAGGAGTAGGGGAGACGCCCTGATGGCACTAAGCTGGACTGTGACCGTGCTAATAATGTACTCACTCAAACTGTGTGTCTGTGTCTGCATTGGTCACAGGAGTAGGGGAGACGCCCAGATGGCACTAAGTTGGACTGTGGCCGTGCTAATAATGTACTCACTCAAACTGTGTGTCTGTGTCTGCATTGGTCACAGGAGTAGGGGAGACGCCCTGATGGCACTAAGCTGGACTGTGGCCGTGCTAATAATGTACTCACTCAAACTGTGTGTCTGTGTCTGCATTGGTCACAGGAGTAGGGGAGACGCCCAGATGGCACTAAGTTGGACTGTGGCGGTGCTGGTGATGTACACACGGGCCGCCCTGGACTTCCCCATCCTCCTGGCCTTCTGTCCCCTGTTCCGCGCAGAGTGCAGGCTGCTGGTCACATTGATTCACCTCCACGTCTGTACGCTCTGCCATCCCACTGTGCTCCACAAGGTTCTGCCCAGGTGTGTCTGGGTGTGGGGTGTGTGTGTGTCTGTGTGTGTGTGTCTGTATTTGTGTATGCGTGTGCGTGCGTGTGTGTGTGACGGTGTGTGTGTGTGTGTGTGTGTGTGCGTGTGTGGATGGGTGTGTCTGTGTGCGTGTGTATGGAGGATGCGGTATGTGTATGTGTACTTTCGCCATGCTGTTGTGTGTATGCTATGCTGCGTGCATGCTTGTGTTATGCTGTGTGGCTGTGTGTGTGTGTGTGTGTGTGTGTGTGTGTGTGTGTTTGCCATGCTGTGTGTGTGTCATTTTGCCCTGCTGTGTCATTGTGTATAACATGATGTGCCATTGCGTCACTGTACAAGTCATGCTGTTTTTGCCATGTTGTGTCGTGCTGTTTTTTTCCATGTTGTGTCAATGTGTATGTCATGCTGTCCGACTGTCTATCACACGCTGCCATGCCGCATGACTGTGAGTGTCATGCTGTCCGACTGTCTACCACACGCTGCCATGCTGCATGACTGTGAGTGTCATGCTGTCCGACTGTCTATCACACGCTGCCATGCCGCATGACTGTGAGTGTCATGCTGTCCGACTGTCTATCACACGCTGCCATGCTGCATGACTGTGTGTGTCATGCTGTCCGACTGTCTATCACACGCTGCCATGCTGCATGACTGTGAGTGTCATGCTGTCCGACTGTCTATCACACGCTGCCATGCTGCATGACTGTGAGTGTCATGCTGTCCGACTGTCTATCACACGCTGCCATGCTGCATGACTGTGTGTGTCATGCTGTCCGACTGTCTAACACACGCTGCCATGCTGCATGACTGTGAGTGTCATGCTGTCCGACTGTCTATCACACGCTGCCATGCTGCATGACTGTGTGTGTCATGCTGTCCGACTGTCTACCACACGCTGCCATGCTGCATGACTGTGAGTGTCCAGCTGTCCGACTGTCTATCACACGCTGCCATGCTGCGTGACTGTGAGTGTCATGCTGTCCGACTGTCTATCACACGCTGCCATGCCGCATGACTGTGAGTGTCATGCTGTCCGACTGTCTATCACACGCTGCCATGCTGCATGACTGTGAGTGGCATGCTGTCCGACTGTCTATCACACGCTGCCATGCTGCATGACTGTGTGTGTCCAGCTGTCCGACTGTCTACCACACGCTGCCATGCTGCATGACTGTGAGTGTCCAGCTGTCCGACTGTCTATCACACGCTGCCATGCTGCGTGACTGTGAGTGTCATGCTGTCCGACTGTCTATCACACGCTGCCATGCCGCATGACTGTGAGTGTCATGCTGTCCGACTGTCTATCACACGCTGCCATGCCGCATGACTGTGAGTGTCATGCTGTCCGACTGTCTATCACACGTGCCATGCTGCATGACTGTGAGTGTCATGCTGTCCGACTGTCTATCACACGCTGCCATGCTGCTTGACTGTGTGTGTCATGCTGTCCGACTGTCTATCACACGCTGCCATGCTGCATGACTGTGAGTGTCATGCTGTCCGACTGTCTATCACACGCTGCCATGCCGCATGACTGTGTGTGTCATGCTGTCCGACTGTCTATCACACGCTGCCATGCCGCATGACTGTGAGTGTCATGCTGTCCGACTGTCTATCACACGCTGCCATGCTGCATGACTGTGAGTGTCATGCTGTCCGACTGTCTATCACACGCTACCATGCTGCATGACTGTGAGTGTCATATCACTGCACAGATCCGTCACACCGGACATCAATCCCAAGTTGCCCGCGTCCTTGTCGGGCACTAACGGAGGGACTGCGGAGTACTCCTTCCCCGCGGCCACCAAGCTCTCCTCCTCCTACTCCTCCTCCTCGTCCTCCTCCTGCCTGGGCAACGTGTACAAACCGCCGCCCCTAGAGCCGGTCGAGGAGGGAGTGGAGGAGGCGACACAGACCAGAGATAGGTTGTTCCTGACCTTTGAAGAACAACCGTCCAGCGGCTCTTCCAAGAAGGGAGCGTTGTCGGCTTCGACGAGGAAGAAGAAAAAGTCCACCATAAAGGTGAAAGCCGTTGACAAACATGTGGGGGGATAACCTTTGGTCATCCACAATGAGGGAGGGAGTCTTAAAATGGAGGCAGATTTTCTTACCTGTTATAAACAGAAATTGTAAAAATCTAAGAAATGGTCCAGGATGACCAAACGACCGCTCTAGGACACGAAATATCACCGTGAGGGTGATTACCCGCTATTACGAGTTAGTCGTGTGAGAGAGAGTTTTCTTGCACACGAGACTGTAGATGTCTCACGACGGCGTAGCCGAAGTGAGACAGCAGCAGTCGAGTGTGCAACAAAACTCTCTGTCACACGACTAACTCGTAATAGCGATTATGTCTCACAGCATAGGCATAGTAAGACAGAAATGAGTTTTGGGGGACGAAATAACAGGCACAAAACAAGACTGAAAACACAATAGTCCCTTTTACACCAATAAGGCTATTCTAGGCGACCTTGACCTTGGCCCGCTGTGCCTCGGGCAAAGTCAGCCATATTTGCGCGTTGTTTGAATGGTGGAGCTGTACGATGGCGCATGCAAACATTGCTGTTATGGCGTGTGTGGAAGTGATTTAAGACACCGTGAGAGATCACACATGGTCGGTGTTGGATGTGTACCGTTTTCCAAACCCTCTAGAGATTTAGAAAAATGCCGAAAATGAATTAAACTATGTGGAAGAACGATCGAGAGGTTCAACCACAGGCGGAAGGTATCGTCCACTGGACTACTACTATCACAGAAAGACTACTTTCTGTGATAGTAGTAGTCCAGTGGACGATACCTTCCGCCTGTGGTTCAACATCAAAAAAGTCAACAAAGACACCTACATTTGCACAAAACACTTCGTCGGGGGGCACTTGGAAATGACATGCTGCTTTTCTTCATAAGTATAAATGGAACAAAAAAGAGTGTACCATGCTTTGACTTTATGTGATGAGAGAGGAAGAAATGGTTTGAATGTTGCTTTTTCATATCCTCATAAACAAAAGTGTGATACTGCAGCTAGTTAGCAAAACAATTTCACTGAAAAACTAGACAGCAAGTGACTCATAGTCTACAAACCAATGAACACGAAGGCGTTTACGAAACAGGATCATTCTTTTAATCTTGTCAAAATTTTTGAACATGAATCTCATTGCAAAAACACAATCTGACAGAACTGGCAGAAAAACAAAACTACTTCAGCATACAAATGGGCCAAAGAATATGGTCTGAAATCAGACAAAAAAGCATGACAGCTCGGTGCTTGCAGTTGCATAGGCCTACCACAAGAACACAAAAATTAGAAGAAAAAATGGTCAAACTGAACTATGTGTTGTTCAAAGGAAAAATGGTTTGCCTCAAGGAAAAAGACTGAGAGACATCACATAACTGTACAAGCTCACAAGAGCTATTGGTTGTAATCATGAGTACGACTAGACTGAAATGATAAATAATGTGCATCACAGTACTATTCAAGCACTAAAAAGTGCCTCCCACTAGCTTGTCACCAAATAAACAAAGTAGGTTGTAACAAAATTGCAGATTAATAAAAAAAAATAGTTCAATCAATAGTATATGTGACCCTCCACCACGGAATGAGTCGCATGTCACCTTTGCATGATTTTCATTATTTTACATTTTCCTAAAGAGTTTGTTATGCTCTATCCAGTGGTGAAAACCGTTTTAGAAAAGAGCGGAAACTGTTTGAGTTATACGCCTGTGACTAAGGTGACCCTCACACTGTTACCATACACTCTCCGGACTTATATCAAGCCTAGCGCAGAACCGCGCGAGGTGACATGCGACTCATTTCGTGGTGGAGGGTCACATATATATGTCACACCTGACATTAAACTAGTAATTTCCATCACTATCCTTTTCAGGCATTAAAAATAGTTCAAAGCAGCTAGCCCCACATGGAAGTAAGAGGCTCATTCAAAGAAAATTCATAGTATCACAACAGTATTCACAGCCGGCAGTTTTAAATCACGCAAGGGTCATTCTCCAGGTGTGTTCACGAAATACATTGTAATTGTAAACAGAGACAATTTTCACTTCACGCTTGAAGATGATTTTACTGACCAAGTTTCTCCCCATATATTTCATAACCCTGCAGGTGAAAATGGGAGTACCAGCACAGAATGATTGTCAGTGAACATTTAATACCAACACTTCAAACTACATTACTCATCATAAAACAGAAGCTGTGACTTGGATTTAAATGAAAATCAAAACGCGGAAAAACTCATACTCTGATAATTGTTGTCCAAGTGTTTCAAACTACATCACTCATCATAAAACAGAAGCTGTGACTTGGATTTAAATGAAAATCAAAACGCGGAAAAACTCATACTCTGATAATTGTTGTCCAAGTGTTTGTGTGGTTAAAAAAACAAATGTACCTGATCATGAATGAAATCAGAGCAACCCATATGATCATTAACCATTCACTGCCAGTGTTCCATACGTATACTCTTTTCAAAAAGGAGATGAGTATGGAAGTGGCAGTGCTACTGTTAGTGATTCAAAGTGCCATACATCCCATCCTAGTGCTGTGAAATGTATATATTCAATATTTCATGGAAGCTTACTAATAATTATTTACATGTATGCATGCAAACATACTGTGACAGTACTAATACAGTAAAAGCATTATTGTGGGTGAACAGCCTGCTTTACTTGGAGGAGTAACAATACTAACAATAACAATAACATGCCTAAGTTGTGAAATGTAAGTACTTGCATCTACCCCCCCGGACACTGGCAAAATCCCAGCAGAATGTCCCCATCTTCGCTGACGATTGTCCACAGTTTATATGAGGAAGTGTGCCGGTAGGTTGTTTGCCTCTGTGTCGGGTTTACCTCCGCGGTGTAGACGAACAACTTTTCCACTTCTGCACATCTCAAGTTGAGCACATGGCCATAAAAAAAGGCGATAATCTTCAAAGGATTTGTAAGCTTTCGCCTTCTTCTGGTCGAAATCGTTCTTTTTCTCAATCAGATAGTTCAGGATGTCAACAACACCGATCCTGTGTGCGTTTGATAGGTCACTTTTTCCTTCGGATGTAAAAGGATCGCGTGGTGGAAATCCGATCTGTCGAAGTTTTTCGGAAAGTTTTTCTTGCACGTCCTGTCTTGTAAAATCCGGATCGATCGGTAGTTGTGCTGTGCAGTTTTCACAAGTTGCAGCAGACCATCTCGTCTATATCCAGTAACAGTAATGCCCCCATGGGTTATGGACTAATAAAACTTGAACTTTCCCTGTCTTTCAAAAACGTTCTCAACTGAACGCAGTCGTACGGAGCGAGGTTGCCCGTACCCAAGGGGAGTAACTCGAAATGACTCAGCGCGCGGTCTGCTGTAAAAGGCCCTATTGCCCTTTTACACATACCCTACACACGCATGCGCGTAGAAAATAGATTCAATGCGTTTCGTGTCTTTTCTGGTTGAATGCATTCAACAAAGTATCAACCAACGTTTCTGAATCTTTCAATGTGTGTGTGTGTGTGTGTGTGTGTGTGTGTGTGTGTGTGTGTGTGTGTGTATGTGTGTGTGTGTGTGTGTGTGTGTGCGTGCGTCGTGTGTGCGTCGTGCCAGCGTGCGAGCGTACGTGTGTGTGTGTGTGTGTGTGTGTGTGTGTGTGTGTGTGTGTGTGTGTGTGTGTGTGTGTTTATTTACACTGTGTGTGTTAAAAGGGCGGATCGGAAGATGTTAAGCATAAAACCGTAATCCTCTCCAAATAAAGTGTTGAGGTGTGAGTCGTTAGTCCCAGGTGTTGACTGACCCACGCCTTGTCCATCCCCAGGTGCTGAACCGCTTTGTGTGGGACGAGCAATTCAACGGCAGGTCAGCAACGCCCTCCATGACGACCGTTATGATGATCGCCGAGTCTCTGGACAGCGCCCCCTCCAGGCAACCCAGCTTCCTCTTCACAATCCCGCACGGAATCGCCCCGGCCTTCAAGAGGAAGAGGAAGGTGAACCCCACACCTTTCATCAGTCTCCAAACGCCGTCCCCTCAATCGTCAAGCTTGGAAGATGCACCTCCGCGGAAAACGGTCCGTACTGAAGAAGTAGCGGGTACGTCCACTCAGACGGACGTGCTGATCATGCACGAGGTAGCGAAAAGGAGTTCTCCCTGCCTCCTGCAGCGTGCCCCGAGTCCGTCGGCCACCAAGGACCTAGACCTACCTGGGGGTACCCAGGCGCAAGCCATTGTGTCGGCGTCTTTGCCGCACACTGGTTCTGGTCCTGCGGCTTTCCCCTCTGTCAGTAGCCCCGCCTCTACCAGGAGGGCCGTCGTACCTTGTATTGCTGAAGAAGAAACTCCGCGCGGTGATGTTTCTGACAAATCGAGTATTCGGAGCCAAGGGGGGAGAGAGAAGACAGGAGAAGACTAAATCTGTTATGGAGAGAGAGAGGCAGAGAGAGAGAACTCAGAACTCAGAAAATGTAATCGCTAAAACTTGAAAGTTCATTGCGATGGGGAGGTTTGGGGCGAGGGAGACAATTTCGAAATCAACAGACGTTTTACATTGTACAGATGTTTACCCGACATGGTATTTTCCGCGTCAGTTTTGATATTGTATTGTTCTCCTTGTGTAATACAAATTACATCGTTCTCTCAAATGTCTGGATGAGAACAAGAGTCCCGAATCACACGCGAACCGAACAACGAGACTGTCAACCGATATAGAAACTTCGTGTAGCACTGTCCTTAGATTATCTTTGAATTTTCCTCTGTCGACTGGTGACCCATGGCGAAGCTTGTGCAGGTACCCCTGCTCTTCTGGTAGCATGTGGCGGGTTGCTTGCTTTATTATTATGGGGGCGAGGACGCCCCCATTCTATACGGATAGTTTCGAGGTTGACCATGGGCAGCGCCATTTTGTTGTGAAATACGTCATCAGTTTGTGTACACAGGAAGTTGTGACATCCGTCACCCTATGGGAGGGGTGGAGGCAACATTGTTCATCTGTAGAAAGTTGTGAAATCCGTCACCCTATGGGAGGAGTGAAGGCAAAATTGGTCATCACAGAGTTTGTGTGACACAGGAAGTTGTGAAATACGTCACCCTATGGGAGGGGTGACGGCAAAATCGCAAAAACATGATAGGTCGCATTGTGCAGGGTCAACTGCAACAAACTCAAACCGAGCCATTCATACCTAAGCTACTCACAAAAAGTTAAGGATCACTTGCACACAAATTCATAACTTTCCAAGTAAGAAAGCCAATGCGTTGGTATTTGGCAAGCGTTTAATTCAATGCTTTAGTGATAACGATACAACATTTCCTTCAATTTTGAGCAATCGTTTGGTCTGTACATTTTATCAAAGTGTGTACGTATCGAAATTTAATTTCACAAAGTCGTTGAAACCACAAGACATGGCATTCAGATGCTCCCAAAAGTTCAGTAATGCGTGTAACCGCCCTGGCTGTTCTGGCACTCGACGCAGCGAGTCCTCATAGAGTTCACCAGGGTGGTGAAGATCCTCTGTGGAAGCGCCTGCCACTCAGCCTGCAGCATCTGGTAGAGGTGCTGGACAACCCTGGGAGGGGGGAGGTTGCTCCTCACTTTGCGATCCAACTCATCCCAGAGGTTCTCAATCGGGTTGAGATCGGGACTGCATGCTGGCCACTCCATTCTGTTGACTCCAGACTGCTGCAGGAAGTCGTTGACCACCCTTACCCTGTGGGGGCGAGCGTTGTCATCCTGGTGGACAGCCTGCGGTCCCATCTGCTGCAGTGTAGGCACAGCCAGCGGTCGAAGGATCTCATCCCGGTATCGGAGGCCAGTCAGGTTACCCTGTACATGAAACAAGGGTGTTCTGTGGTGAAGGCTGAAGGCCCCCCAGACCATTACAGAACCTCCACCAAAGGCCACCTTTACTTGGACAGTGGTGTCAATGTAGCGTTCCCCTTGGCGCCTCCAGACCCTCAGTCGGTCGTCGTTGTGGTTCAGGGTGAAGCGTGATTCATCACTGAACAGGACTTGGGACCATTGCTGACGTGTCCACCTCACGTGACGTCTTCAGAAGGCGCGGCGTGCTGCCCTATGGGCTGGAGTTAAGCGTGGCCGTACAGCTGGGCGACGAAAACGGAGGTTAAACCCATGAAGGCGATTTCGTATGGTCTGCTGGCTGATGTTGATGTTAGTAGCCACCCTCCGCTGCCTTCGAATAATGCTGGAAGAGGCTGTTTTTGTTTGCAAGGCTAGTCGTTCAATGAGACGATCTTCACGTGGAGTTGTCTTCTTTGGTCGCCCAGGTCTGCGTCTTTCCTGGACCCTCCCAGTGGCTGTGAAAGGTTGAATCAGTCTGACAATGACCGAGATGGACACGTGAAGTCGCCTGGCCACTTCTCGTTTTGGGACACCATCTTGGAACCATGCAACAGCTCGTCCCCTCTCAAACTCGTTCAATTTTCGTCGTGGAGGCATTGTCAGATAATGCCTTATACTGGTGGTATGTCTTCTCAAAAAGCCAAGCAAGTGACAGCATCTCACACATAAACAGCAGTGCTTGCTCATGCATACTGGTTTTTCCATGTGGCTTGTGCAATGTGTTCGGGATGAACGGTCCAAAACAAGGTCCTTTTTCGCAAGTTTCCGCTTTTTCTTTTGCTACCAAGCTCAGTAGTAGAAAATCCCGTGCAATTTTCCCACTAACACAACATCGCCCACTTACAGCTGAACAAGAATTCATAACACTTTGGTTTGACTGAGAAATAAATAACAGTAGCGAACTGATTTTATTGAGCACCTGTTTTCTCATAGTGATCCTTAACTTTTTGTGAGTAGTGTAGTTGTATTTGAGCGACTTATATACCGACATTTTTATTTCTTATTTTCAGCACAGGTGTAGGAAAAATCATGAACCAAAATGTTATTTATTTTCTAATTTAACATTTTTTTTACAAATATGACCATGGTCTTTTAAACATACAGTGACATTAAACATTGTTATGTTAAAAAAAAAGAAAAAAGAAAAAAAGCTTTTGTGCACAAATCAGAAAATACATTGTACATTTTACCTACAGGCCAAACAGTGTCTGTTGGCGGCAAAGGACCCAGCAAGTTGCTATTTTTAGATCGATTAAAAGTTGTCAAGAACAGGCGCTTACATTTGGATGTGTCCACTGATAGTAGGTTTGGTTGTGATCAATCAGAATGATGTGGGAATAAAAATGTATGACAGTTTGGTATGATGACATGTAATTCAAATATGCTGAAATGTAATATTATACATGATATAATATTATTATGGCTGTTGCCATGACCATGAACCCCAAGAAAGGTTTAATGTTATGTAAAATCAAAATACCAAAATCAAGCACCTACTAATCTGGTCTACGGTGCGGGAAGATTGAGGCCAACTTCGCTGCGCCGCGCTCATTGGCTCAGTATTGAACTTTCGTCAAGGCCGATGCGCGTAGATTCCCAGAATGTTTACTTTCGGTTAGATTCTTCGACAGCATTCGCAGAGGTGACTGCCGTTACAGAGGTGAGTAAAACTGACCATCGAAAGGAAAATAAGATTCATATTGGTAATACTAATAACATACTTGCACAAGCATGTATCTACCAAAACTGTATGGGAGCACATAGTTGGAAAGGCGTGGTGAAGCGATCAAATCGAATCGTCCGTCTCAGTCAGTGCACTGATCAGCCACCACGATTGAACGTCACTGTCTGTATTTTGTATGTAAGCAGAGCTTCCAAACGAGTTAAATCCTGATGTAGTTTACAAAAACAAAACAAAATCTCATTCCTGTTCCATTGTTATTCTTGTAGTTGTGATATATTCTAGTGAAACTGAAAGTAAGTGTTAAAAGCAGAAAAGCCGGACTGAATCAGGTAAATGGGTTGGGAAAGTTTTGCTAAGAAATCCTGTTATTTCCCTGGGTTAATAAGCATCTCTTTGTCCAACTATTTACACAATTTATTTGACTAGTTTGTGGTTTCAATTGAAATTATTGTTGTATTTATTTCTAGACTGCACGAACTTGCATTGATTGCATTTCATTGTTACAGCACAAAACACTGAATGACACATACTGATTGACGAGCATGCCAATAGCCTTCTCGTTTTACAGTATAGGTACTGATAGTTACATACAAGTTTGAATATCATTTTGAACACTGCCACATTCAGTTCTTTTCATCATTGAATAATTTTGTTTCAGGAAGCAAGCACCACTTTTGTCAGAAGTGTGTCAAGCTCAAAGTACTATTTCACAAAAGGTGAGAAGTTATTCGTTACATTTGCAACATTTATTGTTAAAAAATATTAAACATAAAGGCAGAATTTGTTTGTCTTGTGATTGTGATGCCTACAACTACACCCGCTTGTGATTTCTCAGTCAAGTTACTGCAGATTTGTGTATATTTCAGTCTCATGTGGTATTTGCCATATTTTTGTGTGAACATGTGTATTTTTCAAGACTTAGATTCTGTGATAACATAAAATACCATAACACATTTGACACCAGTGCATCATATAATATTTTTGGATAATTCTCATTACGCATGATTTTTTATTGTGTCACTGTGTGTACATTTACATGTGTTTTTAAATGTCAACAGGTGACAGTTCCACTGTGAGATTGCAGAAAATAAATGCCTGTCAGCTGATCTGTGAAGCCATGTTAAAACCTTGGACTGTAAGTGTTTAGAGAAACACTGTATGAATGAATACAATTTTGTTGGAGTAGTGTTTTCACTTTTGCTTATAATGTAAAACAATTTCAAGTTTAAATTTCAAGTTATTCAGTTACGCTGAGAATAAGCTGTCATAT
Organism: Littorina saxatilis; assembly: GCF_037325665.1. Taxonomy (NCBI): domain Eukaryota; kingdom Metazoa; phylum Mollusca; class Gastropoda; order Littorinimorpha; family Littorinidae; genus Littorina; species Littorina saxatilis. Next base: position 3,949,644 of record NC_090258.1, on the reverse strand, counting down.
ATACATGACAAGTAAGCAGTGCTCCCTGTATGGCATACGTGTAATTATTGTTGATCATTCGCGTACACATTCCAGACTTCAATCAATCAATATGAAGCTTGTCAATGTGCAAATGTTCTTTTTGGATACAATGGTGTGTGTGTTTGCCTTTGTTTTAAAGTTATACGAGGCCGGGAATTATCCCAAGATATGGACTAATAAAAATCTATTATTGTATATATATATATATACAGTGGACCACCCCCCCCCCCCCCCCCCCAATTTGATAATCCCTCCCTTTTAAGACCTTATTTTGTCAGTTTGTCTGTGCATAACTTCTGTAAATTTTCCTTCATTTTAAGACTGCCTCCTTTTAAAGACCCGCTTTCTCAGATTGTTTGAGGTAATACAAAGGTGGTTCTATTGTATGTGTTCAAGTGTAAGACTTTGTGGTCTGTTTGACAGGTGCTGTTCTTCGGGACAAACTTCAGGTGTTTGAGTCATGCCTTGGTCTACGAGGGAAGTTCCGGAACGCGGCCAAGGAAAAGGCTCACTCATTGTACTACGCAAGCCATGCAAGCATTACAGAGGTCACCAAGTCGACTCATGCATCAGCTTCCATTTGCCTCAGGATGTTTGAAAGGCTGGTCGAAGCAACCTATGGGTGCAAACAGGAAGACAACGCGAATGACCGACCGGTGCCAGTGTGTGAGGAAGGATGTGATCAGGTATGTTGCTGGGAGTGTGGTGAAGAAACTAAAAAAGAAAGTTTGGGGCCTCAAGAAAGGTGCATACAGATACGAGAAACTGCGCTGTTTAGAAGCACTGAGGTTCAGTGAGCTGTCAGAAAGTGATTGTGATTCTTCAACTGACATGACAACGGTGCTTAACCGAGGAGGACTGACATTTGTCAAAGACAACATTGTGCAAATGTTCCTTGACATGCAGGACATTTTTCGTCGGACTGTGGGTGTCGCTTGCTCTGCCAAAATGAAAGCTGATGACAAGGACTTTCTGCAACAGTGCCAAACCATTATGACACCGTTTATGCATTTGACATTTCTTTGAAAGTGCGAGAAGATGTTTTCAAAAATGCTGTCCTGCTTTTTTTTTTAAATCCGAGTTCACCACAAGCTGAGGACAATGTCAATGATGGACAAAGTGCAGCGCGGGTGGAAAGAGTAGAGCATGAAGAACAGGTTGCGTACCAGTGACACTAACATTAACAAGGTGTGAGACGGGCAAAGTTAGCTACATTGGTGCTCAGTGATTTACAAGCATGTTTTCTGTTGCTATGTAAATTCTCCTGTCTTATGTAGAACACACACACTTTGTATTACATTTTTTTTTTACAATAATCTCATTTGGTGCTGGGTACAAATATTTTAAAAGTTTTCAGGTTCATGTTATTCTCTAGTTTCACTTTTTGTTTTACGCTCGACACGTGTTTGAATCTGTATCTGTCTGCAACTGTGAGTAAGTACACCTGAATCCAACATACTAAAGAGAAATAGAGAGCTTCAGTATTTAGTCTGTACTTTAAAAAAATTGTTATTGCTTGCATTTTTCTTCCGTTGTATTTTTTATGTCTTGAAAATAATAAAAATTGCTTTGAAAATGTATTGTGTACCGCAGTCAGAAGTAATTTATTACTTTTGGGAGTTTAGTAACGTGATATCAGTTTTCAATTGTTCGTTCACTTAGGCCAAAAAAAAAAAATAGGTGTGGTTACGGTAACATAGCCAAAAAAAATTGGGTAGGTAGGTAGGCAATCACTTTTTTTTTTTTAACTTTTTTTTCTAATGTGTACAAATTAAACCTACCGTACTTTCCGGGTGACAAGGCGCTTTGTTATCTAAGACGCACCCCCTTCTTTTTAAAAAAAAATTGTAATCCAGTCACCCATTGGACGCAGGGGGCCAATAGGGCGCACCAAAATGACCCAGTTTTTGCCATGAGAGGTGGTTCCCCTGTCATATCTGAGAGAGGAAACACTTCCTGCATCGGGGTCAGTGACCGGTCAGTGACCAAAGGCATTGTGATAGCTGGGTGGCCTTGTTAAAAGACACGACCTTCTTCCCAGGGGTCAATGACCCAGTTTTTGCCATGAGAGGTGGTTCCCCTGTCATATCTGAGAGAGGAAACACTTCCTGCATCGGGGTCAGTGACCGGTCAGTGACCGAGTTTAACAGTACTTGACAGGGAAATAAGTGTGCGACACGGGCGCTTTCGCTTTCATTGCGTTTTTTGCACTCGTTTTTTTTTGTTTTTTTGACAAATGTAATAAAAAGTTATAGGATCGGCCCCTAAAAATAGGGTAGGTCGGGTTACCGTAACCACACCTATTTTTTTTTTAGGCCTTATATTGCTTTCAGATTTAACACACAAGAAACAGCAGCACGGTTTTCGTTGCGAAAAAGGGCATTGGCAGTGCTACGCGATCGAATTGTGTATTATGTACACGCGGTGTTCTTCTGGAAAAGACCGAAGCGACATGTGACGTCAGTCGTTCAGCCCGCGAGCGATGGGAGGGGGGGGGGGGGGTTCACATGGTTTGTTTGTTTGTTTGTTTGTTTCAGACCCACACCCATATACACACATTTCACATGTAAACCATTTGTCCGCCCCCTGTCGATATTTATCGACTAAGTTCCTTGTCCAGTATGTGCCTGGAAGATCGTCGCTGCTGCAGTCCTTGATCAACACAAAATCATCTGTTTCACAGAGCAGTGACTGTCTGTCGCCTGTGTTGTCTCTGACCACCCGTCGGAATGAATTGTTTCTGTGTACGTTTTTAACAGAACGAACAGCTGATCGGTCCTCCAGTTCCGACACATACTTCTTGATGGATAGCAGACTATAACCAAAGTCTAGCGCCCTTTGCTCTGATATGTCCTGTGTTTATGTGCTTCCTCTCTGTGACTGGGTTGTCAAAACAAAAACATCACGTGGCTCAGCGGTCCGTGGCGACAATAACACAACGCCAGCTTCACCCTGACTATTGTATATTGGGACAGATCATATCATTTTGGTTACACATCATGGAATCTGACCAACATGGGCTTCTTAGGCAAACTTACTCAAGCCTTCTCTCACAAGAACATAAAGAGGAAAATAAATGGCTCTTATTTGTACGCGAGTTCCTGACTTCCTCAGGCTTCAAACACGTGTGGCAAAACCAAAGCACAATACACCCGGCAAGACTGAAACACGCGCTAACAAAACATGTAGAAACTCAATTTGTCAGGCTCTGGAGGACAAAAAAAGAAGGAAACTCATCCAAACTACAGTTTTACAAGGGAGTGTCACACGACTACTCTCTACAACCCTATCTTTTGCTAACACAAGAACACAGACAGGCTATGAGCAAACTACGTATAAGTGCCCATGACTTAGAAATCGAAAAGGGCAGATACACTGGAACACCAAGGGAGGAAAGACTATGCAGAAACTGTGGAGTGGTGGAGGATGAACTTCACTTCCTTGATTCGTGTACAATGTATGCTCATCTCAGGCAACAGTTATTACCGAATACTTCCACCGGCAGTGATGAAATAAGAGTCAGTTCTTTGTTTACTGACAGCGACATCCAAAGGCAATTGGCAAAATATGTGTACGATTGTTTTCAACTACGCAGATGCAATGCGTCTTCCGACTGTCCTCAATAACTTATGCTCATCTTCAGGTCCTCTTTGTTCACCCTGTTCCACTTGGTTTTGTATTACATGTATGTTATGTTATATTGCTTTTTTTCCTGTACTTATGTATCTTGTATGTGTCAATAGGCTCTGTGCTTTAATGACAATAAATTCTGATTCTGATTCTGTAACCACGCTCGGTGGGCTTGTCAGCTGTGTGTGCAACACGTGCAAAGTTGTCACTGCCACTGTGTTCTGTGTCAACGTCACATTCCAAGAGTTGTTGTTGTGTCATTTGTGGCCTCGACGAAATCGAAAGATTTGACATTGAAGAACAATTCTGACTTGCCTTTGGTTCGTTCTGATTACCTTTCTCTTTCTTTTCCTGTCGTTCTTGTGCACGAAGCCTGTCGCGCTGAAGCTGGCTTGGTGGTTTGCGGCAAAAATGTTGAGTCATGGCTGGCCGGTCCGAGTCGGACAACAGGCGGAAGGTATCGTCCACTGGACTACTACTATCACAGAAAGACTACAAGGTACGTCACTCACCTTTGAGTCTTCTGTGTTTTTGGAGTCGCTTTCAAATGATTGTTTGAACTATATGCACCTTTAGTTTTCAGCTTCCGTTCGCCGCAGGTTGTTTTTAACCATCATTTGGACGAATCTTCGTTCGCGTCAAATCATGCATCCGGCACCGAATATGCATACCACCGCTCATTGGTCTAAAACGCTTCCCTTTGCTGCACAATATTTACATATGTTTTAGACCAATGAGCGGTGGTATGCATATTCGGTGCCGGATGCATGATTTGACGCAAGGTGGATATTAGCGGCTCGCAAACGAAGATTCGTCCAAATGATGGTTAAAAACAACCTGCAGCTAACGGAAGCTGAAAACTAAAGGTGCATATAGTTCAAACAATCATTCAACTGTATTTATTTGACCTTACACAGACTGTAGGAAGAGGCAAACCGTCTTGAACAATATTTTTCCCCAGGAAGCGACTCCAGGAACACAGAAGACTCGAAAGTGAGTGACGTACCTTGTAGTCTTTCTGTGATAGTAGTCGTCCAGTGGACGATACCTTCCGCCTGTGGTCGGACACTGACACAATTCGCAGACGACTGTCGTTTTTCGTGCCTTCAGCGCAGATTGTCTATGAACACACGGCGTTTTCCTTTAGCAGGGCCTCCAGGGTACCTTCCAGAGCTGTTGGGAGTTCAACAGCTGGCATTGTGGAGGAATATTGAGCGTTTTTCAACGTTGGATCGAGAGCTCTAAATTGTCCGCCCTGCTGTTCGAAGATCTCAGTCGAGTAAGGCGAAATTACTACATTTAGTCAAGCTGTGGAACTCACAGAATGAAACTGAACGCACTGCATTTGTTCACAATGACCGTAGTCCGCCGCTTGTGCATGACGGAGTGAAACTGACGAGCCTGTTCAGCGCGGTAGTGGTTTCGCTGTGCTGCATAGCACGCTTTTCTGTACCTCTCTTCGTTTTAACTTTCTGAGCGTGTTTTTAGTCCAAACATATCATATCTATATGTTTTTGGAATCAGGAACCGACAAGGAATAAGATGAAGTTGTTTTTAAATCGATTTCGGAAATTTGATTTTGATCATAAATGTAGTAATTTCGCCTTACGCGACTTGTATTACTGATGCATCAGTGAACACATCTCACACATGAGGGTTCCCCTACTCCGCTTGCACGTGCTGTAAGCGCGCATCATGTGTTTCACGTGGAACTGCTTGTTCATACATACATTCATACATACACACACACACACACACACACACACACACACACACACACACACACACACACACACACATACATACACCACGACCCTCGTCTCGATTCCCCGTCTACGTTAAAACATTTAGTCAAAACTTGACTAAATGTAAAAAGAGAGAGACACTGACAGAGAGTTTGCACTGAACATTTCTAGAAAAAAATTGTCACACTGAACTGTTTTTGACAATGTTCTATTCTGTATTGCGATTGTACTATCAAATATGAAAGAAAAACTAGAGTTCCTTCCCTTTTTTGCGTGTTTCCCCTCCATTTTCTTTCAAACCTTGTTCGTTCCGTGTTGCGTCTGCTTTTTGTTGTCTTTTGTGTTCTTGTTTTTCCTGATGAAGCTTCCATAAGCGAAAATTCGTACCGTCTTGTCTCGTTCTTGTATTGGTGAGTACAGTATTCCTTTGTTTTTTAACTTTGTTCATCTTACCACAGTCACTTCGTTGTTTAGATTTTTTTTAAATATGAAAGAAAGAAAAAAAATTCAGCGAATAAAGAGATTATTCAGTGTGCGCATTGTTAACATAAACTGATATCGAAGAAAGAGCGGCAATAGTGTAGACACGGCACATACTGCGTTGAAGAACAACATTGATAAGTTGAGGAAAAATCACAAAGCAAAGCATCTTTCTCAAGTCCGTCAACCGAATTTTCTGGTTTTATGTCTGTTTTAACAATAACTGGTTTTATGTCTGTTTCAACAATAACTGGTTTTATGTCTGTTTTATGTCTGTTTTAACAATAACTGGTTTTATGTCTGTTTCAACAATAACTGGTTTTATGTCTGTTTTATGTCTGTTTCAACAATAACTGGTTTTATGTCTGTTTCAACAATAACTGGTTTTATGTCTGTTTTATGTCTGTTTCAACAATAACTGGTTTTATGTCTGTTTCAACAATAACTGGTTTTATGTCTGTTTTATGTCTGTTTTAACAATAACTGGTTTTATGTCTGTTTCAACAATAACTGGTTTTATGTCTGTTTTATGTCTGTTTCAACAATAACTGGTTTTATGTCTGTTTCAACAATAACTGGTTTTATGTCTGTTTCAACAATAACTGGTTTTATATCTGTTTCAACAATAACTGGTTTTATGTCTGTTTTATGTCTGTTTCAACAATAACTGGTTTTATGTCTGTTTCAACAATAACTGGTTTTATGTCTGTTTTATGTCTGTTTCAACAATAACTGCCTAGACGTTGATGATTTTCTGTTCTAGTGTCTCACGAAAAGCAACCAAAACTCTTGATTCCCCAGTGGCCTAGGTCTGTTTCACAAATAACAGTCCAGACACCATTGATTGTGTAACCTTAGGTCTGTCTCACTAATAACAGTCCAGACACCATTGATTGTGTAACCTTAGGTCTGTCTCACAAATAACGGTCCAGACACCATTGATTGTGTAACCTTAGGTCTGTCTCACAAATAACGGTCCAGACACCATTGATTGTGTAACCTTAGGTCTGTCTCACTAATAACAGTCCAGACACCATTGATGTTGTAACCTTAGGTCTGTTTCACTAATAACGGTCCAGACACCATTGATTGTGTAACCTTAGGTCTGTCTCACTAATAACAGTCCAGACACCATTGATTTTGTAACCTTAGGTCTGTTTCACAAATAACAGTCCAGACACCATTGATTTTGTAACCTTAGGTCTGTTTCACAAATAACAGTCCAGACACCATTGATTTTGTAACCTTAGGTCTGTTTCACAAATAACAGTCCAGACACCATTGATTGTGTAACCTTAGGTCTGTTTCACAAATAACAGTCCAGACACCATTGATTGTGTAACCTTAGGTCTGTTTCACAAATAACAGTCCAGACACCATTGATTGTGTAACCTTAGGTCTGTTTCACAAATAACAGTCCAGACACCATTGATTGTGTAACCTTAGGTCTGTTTCACAAATAACAGTCCAGACACCATTGATTGTGTAACCTTAGGTCTGTCTCACAAATAACGGTCCAGACACCATTGATTGCGTAACCTTAGGTCTGTCTCACAAATAACGGTCCAGACACCATTGATTGTGTAACCTTAGGTCTGTCTCACAAATAACGGTCCAGACACCATTGATTTTGTAACCTTAGGTCTGTCTCACAAATAACGGTCCAGACACCATTGATTTTGTAACCTTAGGTCTGTCTCACAAATAACGGTCCAGACACCATTGATTGTGTAACCTTAGGTCTGTCTCACAAATAACAGTCCAGACACCATTGATTGTGTAACCTTAGGTCTGTCTCACTAATAACAGTCCAGACACCATTGATTTTGTAACCTTAGGTCTGTTTCACTAATAACGGTCCAGACACCATTGATTGTGTAACCTTAGGTCTGTCTCACTAATAACAGTCCAGACACCATTGATTTTGTAACCTTAGGTCTGTTTCACAAATAACAGTCCAGACACCATTGATTTTGTAACCTTAGGTCTGTTTCACAAATAACAGTCCAGACACCATTGATTTTGTAACCTTAGGTCTGTTTCACAAATAACAGTCCAGACACCATTGATTGTGTAACCTTAGGTCTGTTTCACAAATAACAGTCCAGACACCATTGATTGTGTAACCTTAGGTCTGTTTCACAAATAACAGTCCAGACACCATTGATTGTGTAACCTTAGGTCTGTTTCACAAATAACAGTCCAGACACCATTGATTGTGTAACCTTAGGTCTGTCTCACTAATAACAGTCCAGACACCATTGATTGTGTAACCTTAGGTCTGTCTCACAAATAACGGTCCAGACACCATTGATTGTGTAACCTTAGGTCTGTCTCACAAATAACGGTCCAGACACCATTGATTGTGTAACCTTAGGTCTGTCTCACTAATAACAGTCCAGACACCATTGATTTTGTAACCTTAGGTCTGTCTCACTAATAACAGTCCAGACACCATTGATTTTGTAACCTTAGGTCTGTTTCACAAATAACAGTCCAGACACCATTGATTTTGTAACCTTAGGTCTGTTTCACAAATAACAGTCCAGACACCATTGATTTTGTAACCTTAGGTCTGTTTCACAAATAACAGTCCAGACACCATTGATTGTGTAACCTTAGGTCTGTTTCACAAATAACAGTCCAGACACCATTGATTGTGTAACCTTAGGTCTGTTTCACAAATAACAGTCCAGACACCATTGATTGTGTAACCTTAGGTCTGTTTCACAAATAACAGTCCAGACACCATTGATTGTGTAACCTTAGGTCTGTTTCACAAATAACAGTCCAGACACCATTGATTGTGTAACCTTAGGTCTGTCTCACAAATAACGGTCCAGACACCATTGATTGCGTAACCTTAGGTCTGTCTCACAAATAACGGTCCAGACACCATTGATTGTGTAACCTTAGGTCTGTCTCACAAATAACGGTCCAGACACCATTGATTTTGTAACCTTAGGTCTGTCTCACAAATAACGGTCCAGACACCATTGATTTTGTAACCTTAGGTCTGTCTCACAAATAACGGTCCAGACACCATTGATTGTGTAACCTTAGGTCTGTCTCACAAATAACAGTCCAGACACCATTGATTGTGTAAGCTTAGGTCTGTCTCACTAATAACAGTCCAGACACCATTGATTTTGTAACCTTAGGTCTGTTTCACTAATAACGGTCCAGACACCATTGATTGTGTAACCTTAGGTCTGTCTCACTAATAACAGTCCAGACACCATTGATTTTGTAACCTTAGGTCTGTTTCACAAATAACAGTCCAGACACCATTGATTTTGTAACCTTAGGTCTGTTTCACAAATAACAGTCCAGACACCATTGATTTTGTAACCTTAGGTCTGTTTCACAAATAACAGTCCAGACACCATTGATTGTGTAACCTTAGGTCTGTTTCACAAATAACAGTCCAGACACCATTGATTGTGTAACCTTAGGTCTGTTTCACAAATAACAGTCCAGACACCATTGATTGTGTAACCTTAGGTCTGTCTCACAAATAACGGTCCAGACACCATTGATTGTGTAACCTTAGGTCTGTCTCACAAATAACGGTCCAGACACCATTGATTGTGTAACCTTAGGTCTGTCTCACAAATAACGGTCCAGACACCATTGATTTTGTAACCTTAGGTCTGTCTCACAAATAACGGTCCAGACACCATTGATTTTGTAACCTTAGGTCTGTCTCACAAATAACAGTCCAGACACCATTGATTGTGTAACCTTAGGTCTGTCTCACAAATAACGGTCCAGACACCATTGATTGTGTAACCTTAGGTCTGTCTCACAAATAACGGTCCAGACACCATTGATTTTGTAACCTTAGGTCTGTCTCACAAATAACGGTCCAGACACCATTGATTGTGTAACCTTAGGTCTGTCTCACAAATAACGGTCCAGACACCATTGATTGTGTAACCTTAGGTCTGTTTCACAAATAACAGTCCAGACACCATTGATTGTGTAACCTTAGGTCTGTTTCACAAATAACAGTCCAGACACCATTGATTGTGTAACCTTAGGTCTGTCTCACAAATAACGGTCCAGACACCATTGATTGTGTAACCTTAGGTCTGTCTCACAAATAACGGTTCAGACACCATTGATTGTGTAACCTTAGGTCTGTCTCACAAATAACGGTCCAAACACCATTGATTTTGTAACCTTAGGTCTGTCTCACAAATAACGGTCCAGACACCATTGATTTTGTAACCTTAGGTCTGTCTCACAAATAACAGTCCAGACACCATTGATTGTGTAACCTTAGGTCTGTTTCACAAATAACAGTCCAGACACCATTGATTGTGTAACCTTAGGTCTGTCTCACAAATAACGGTCCAGACACCATTGATTGTGTAACCTTAGGTCTGTCTCACAAATAACGGTCCAGACACCATTGATTGTGTAACCTTAGGTCTGTCTCACAAATAACGGTCCAGACACCATTGATTTTGTAACCTTAGGTCTGTCTCACAAATAACGGTCCAGACACCATTGATTTTGTAACCTTAGGTCTGTCTCACAAATAACAGTCCAGACACCATTGATTGTGTAACCTTAGGTCTGTCTAACAAATAACGGTCCAGACACCATTGATTGTGTAACCTTAGGTCTGTCTCACAAATAACGGTCCGGACACCATTGATTTTGTAACCTTAGGTCTGTCTCACGTCATTGATTTTCTGGTCTCATTCTAACGAATAACGACAGGGACGCCATTGAATGGTTCGATCTGATGTCAAAGGGGCGCAACGACGACAGAGTAGATACCCTTCAGGCGGATCATGAGTTGCTTCCCTTGTGTTATGCTTCGGGACCATGACGCTATGTTCGGGACACAATTAATTCTTAAACCTGCAGATCAACGTAAGTGCTATGAAAGTTTGAATGAAGTATGCATTCACCTTCTGATACATGATAACTACGCACGGTTCAGTAGCCAGTCTTGTGTCCATTGGAAGATAAAAACGATGTGATGAAAATTGTAATTAATGTCACATATCAAACAACTATTTTGCAAAATGCAAAGCTGCATACATGTAATTGTAGTAGTAAGGCACAACAACCTGAGCTTGAAGGCGAGTTCTTCTTTATTTACAAAAAGGTAACAAGTGTAGGCTAATTCAATCAAGAGAGGGTTTAGAATTAAAGAGATTCCCTGATCAGTGAGATTGCAAATAATCGACACAATGGACAACGTCAATCCCCGATTGATGATCTCGAAATTTCAAAGGTAAGGATAACATTGTTTGTTTGTTTTTTGACTCACCAGATAAGTAATCAGGAGAGTCTTGATAATGAGCATCATTAGGCCGTCCGGCTGGAAGACCGACCAACCGTAGACACCCCACACACACACACACACACACACCTTAACGTTGTGGTTTTCATGAATTTGAAAAAAAACCACCATACAGCCTCTAAATTTCACACACTGTTAGGTTTTGGTAGTCTTTAAATAAGCATGTTTGTAGTACCCTTGTCATGAATTTTTTCACAGCGAGGTCATGTTCTGGTAAATAAAATAAACGTTTTTAAAGTCACTATTATCTTTGAAACTTGACACACTTTCAGGGTTTGATTACTTGCAGACACCGCCCAAATTGGATTGATCCTTGTCATGGTTCAAGGTCACAGAGGGGTCATGTTCGTTGCATCAAATTGGATTGATCCTTGTCAAGTGTCAAGGTCACAGAGGGGTCATGTTCGTTGCATCAAATTGGATTGATCCTTGTCAAGTGTCAAGGTCACAGAGGGGTCATGTTCGTTGCATCAAATTGGATTGATTCTTGTCATGGTTCAAGGTCACAGAGGGGTCATGTTCGTTGCATCAAATTGGATTGATCCTTGTCAAGTGTCAAGGTCACAGAGGGGTCATGTTCGTTGCATCAAATTGGATTGATCCTTGTCAAGGTCACAGAGGGGTCATGTTCGTTGCATCAAATTGGATTGATCCTTGTCAAGTTTCAAAGTCACAGAGGGGTCATGTTCGTTGCATCAAATTGGATTGATCCTTGTCAAGTTTCAAGGTCACAGAGGGTCCATGTTCGTTGCATCAAAAAAGGAAATCATCATTTTCTCAAACGTTTCTGGCAGGAAGTTCTTTGAAACTTGACACATGTCCATGATTTTGGTCATCTCCAAACATGACTTGAGTTCGATTGACTTCCCTCACATTTCAAGGTCAGACAGGGGTCGTATGCGGTCAAAAAATGGAAACATGTTATTCTCTCCAAAGTTTTGAGAAAAGCACTTTGAAACTTGACACATTTCCTGGACGTGAGCATCTTTAGACATGACCCTAGGTACATTGGCCGTTGTCAAATGTCAATGGAGTTAGAGCTGCGGGTGATTACTTTCTCATTTATGTTACAGTCATAACGAGCTTGAGTTGCATAAGCATTTGCTTTTCTTGTTTTATAAATATTGAGAAATCCATTCAGATGATTCACAGAATCTGTTCAGCTACTGACAAGTATCTCAGAGATGGGAACTAATGCAAGATGAAGCCGATGTGTGTGTGTGTGTGTGTGTGTGTGTGTGTGTGCGTGCGTGTCGGTGTGTGCGTGTCAGTGTGTGTGTGTGCGTATCAGTGTGTGTGTGTGTTTGTGTATGTGTGTGTGTGTGTGTTTGTGTATGTGTGTGTGTCAGTGTGTACGTGCGTGTGTGCGTGCTTGCTTGTGTGCGTGTGTGTGTGTGTGTTTGAGAGAGAAAAAGAGAGAGAGAGAGATCAAACCAAAAACAAAATCCCACCCCCAGCCTCTACACTCACACACATAAGCAAGCGTGGCCCCACGTTGTGTAGAAGCATTCCCCAACATGACACCATGGCCATTATTCGCGTGAACCGACGCCACGCCGCTTTCAACAACACTCGCCCTTTCCTCCGACAAATCACCTTTCTTAGCGTCCAGCTCCTCTCCCGTGATCAACGCTCTTTTCTGGTGCCTCGACAAATCATCTCTTCGCTTCTCCTTGTCTGCCCTAATAGGGTTGTTTATTGCTGCGCGCGCACCGGCCTTCCCATCGACCCTCGCGCCCTTCCGGTGATGATGGAGTTGTTCTCGCGATGAACGAGATGATAGCGAGACTTAGGCGTGATTGCAGCCTATTTGGGTGTCAGCTGACCGAGACTGCCTGGCAATGGCGGCGATGAACGATGAACACTTTGCTAATCAAAGGTCCCGGAGGCTGGTGTTTCTTGCGCTTCTGGGTTCTCCGCCATGAAAAAGGAAGTCATGTCAAGATTTCGGCATACTCCTGAATTGACCCTATCGGTATTCCAAGCTCTCGTAAGCTCTTGTAAGCTCTCGCAAACTTCAAAGCAAAGCATGTGGTACGGCTATCTCGCGAAAACTGCGAAGGCCGATGTTCGAAGTTCTCGCGGATTTCGAAGCATAACAATGAGCAAGTCTCGCGAGAGCTGCTCAGATACCGAAAAGGTCTTTTAGCTCCTTTGAAGTTCTTCTTTATTTGGTGTTTAACGTCGTTTTCAACCACGAAGGTTATATCGCGAAGAGGGAAAGGGGGGAGATGGGATAGGGGAAAGATGGGATAGAGCCACTTGTTAAGTGTTTCTTGTTCACAAAAGCACTAATCAAAAATTTGCTCCAGGGGCTTGCAACGTAGTACAATATATGACCTTACTGGGAGAATGCAAGTTTCCAGTACAAAGGACTAAACATTTCTTACATACTGCTTGACTAAAATCTTTACAAACATTGACTATATTCTATACAAGAACCACTTAACAAGGATAAAAGGAGAAACAGAATCCGTTAGTCGCCTCATACGACATGCGGGGTGCAGAGAAATAAGGATGTGGAAAAGAAGACTTTTGGTAAGTGAAATAAAGGTGATGGATCCAGTCAGGTAGAAATAAGACAACAAGAAAAGAATTGGAAAACTGCAGGGAATAGTAGGGAGAGTTTTCTTGGAAGGAAATATAGGTGAAAGGACTGGTAAGGCAGAAATAAGACAAAAGAAGAGAAGAAACAGAACCGTTAGTCGCCTCTTACGACATGCTGGGTAGCATCGGGTAAATTCTTTCTAGTCCCAACCAATATGGGACTCCCCCTAACCCGCGGGGGGTCCTTTGAAGTTATGTTACATACTCGAAGAAGAGGGAACATTTGAGATTCATTGAGTGGAGTGAGTGTACTTTACACAAAATAAAGATCAGAACTATGAGTACATATTATTAATTTAGATACACTTTTGTTTGTGAGGTTCCTCGTATGAATTTCAACTTCTATATCATAGACTTGTTTTCCTCGAAATAAAAATAAACTGCAAAAATGCGCGCGCGCACGCACGCACACACACACACACACACACACACACACACACACACACACACACACAAACACACACACACACGACAATCACGACAATCACACACACACACACACACACACACACACAAACACACACACACACAAACACACACACACAAAGGTCCCAATTCTTACTCTGTTGACACTTCTTCTTGACTTCCGTTTTCTTCTGGTTCTTAAACCCTAGCTCCGATTCTAATGGCCCTTTTGTATGCCCAATCAGGCACATTAGCCAGTGGTGTCATGTAGCATCCATGGCGGCTGCAATAGCGCGGAGTGACCGGAACTTTGAGGTCAGGCAACATCTGGAAAACGTTGTGTTGCGGGTATGACTGACTATTAAGGTTTAACGTCCTCTTAGACCAACTGGTCTATATTGGGACAGGTATTGGTAATACGTTGAAGATATGTGATACTTTGATTCGAACAAGCCCGCTGTGGCTGTCTTCCTCGACACACCAGCATTGGGTTTGTCTCGTCAAAGTATCGAAATACGATCATGATAATCGGAGACGAGAGATGATGCATGCGTGTCTTCGTGTTTTCCAAGCCCTGAGACTTTCGCTGTGAACGTGGGATCTTTTTCGTGCGCATGTGTGCACACGGGGGTGCACACAGAGAGTCTGCACAAAGTTGACTCCGAGAAATAAATCTCTCGCCGAACGTGGGGAGCGAACCCACGCTGATAGCGACCAACTGGCTACATAGCCAGCGCGCTACCAACTGAGCTACGTCCCCGCCCCTTGCGGGTGCCGTAAAGGAATGAGCGGTGCGTGGACATTATCGTTCTCGTGTCTTAAGCTCCGCCCAGTACACCACGACTGACAGCCGTTTGATTTTGAATTCAAATTTGGTGAGTGAATTTTTTTTCTGAAAGTACGTTATCCAGGGCTTATTATACACACTTTTTGGGGTGCATGTGTGGTGTACACCTTGAAATGTTTGCCTGACAAAAATGGTGCTTTTGAGTTTGGTATAGACAGAGTTTTTTTTTAAATAATATTTCAAGTGAGAGCTCGTTTCCTGAAAAGGGTTGGACGTACATTAGACTGAAGTGCCACGCGCCGCTCTGCTTTTATACCCGACCCTCGGCCTTTAAATCCAGACAATATTCTTCTAAATTTAAAGTCAAAAGACTTTGCTTCTGACTGCCCACCTTTCAAACAATGTTTGGACATCCCATGGACTAGCATTAAATATTGCTAAATATTATTTATTATTTGTTTGCTTAACGCCCACGAAGGGCCATATCAGGGCGGTGCTGCTTTGACATATAACGTGCGCCACACACAAGACAGAAGTCGCAGAACAGGCTTCATGTCTCACCCAGTCACATTATTCTGACACCGAGCATTGACCCCATAATGCCAGACGCTAGGCGGAGCAGCCACTAGATTGCCAAATTTAAAGTCTTAGGTATGACCCGGCCGGGGTTCGAACCCACGACCTTCCGATCACGGGGCGGACGCCTTACCACTAGGCCACCCGTGCCGGTAAATATTGCTAAAGGTCTTTAGTTGAATTGAGCTCGAAGGTGACTTTGCGAAGTCTTTTTACCAAACATTCAGTGCCAAAGCTTCGTGTAGCGAGCTTCGTGATGTAGACTTTTTACCAAACATTCAGTGCCAAAGCTTCGTGTAGCGAGCTTCGTGATGTAGACTTTTTACCCAACATTCAGTGCCAAAGCTTCGTGTAGCGAGCCTCGTGATGTAGACTTTTTACCCAACATTCAGTGCCAAAGCTTCGTGTAGTGAGCCTCGTGATGTAGACTTCGCGAAGTTGACTTCTCCCAATAATATCAGGCTTAAAACAAAGTATTATAACAATCGGAAATAATTTAACGTTCACTAGAAAAAAAAGGTTTTTTCGAAACATAACAATACCAAGCGTTAGTGACATAACTGACCAACAAGAAAAAAAAACGGGAAAAAACAGTGGAACCCCATTTTTACGACCTCCAAAAATCTGAGAAAATCAGGTCTTAAAAAGGAGGGAGTCTTAAAATGGGGGTACATTTACAGAGGATAGGAAATCCAAACAAACTAAGGTCTTAAAAGGGAGCAAGTCTTAAATTCGGGGGTTCCACTGTACCAGAGGGAGCTGTGGGCGTGTGTTGGGTGTTATGAGCATGGCCACGTGCAAAGATGCAAATGGCGCATAAGGAAGACCTGGATGAATTTGGAATTGCTTACAGTGAGTGTCTTTCAAGGCACACTTCTTCTCCTCAAATCAGTTCGGCTCAGGTCAGGGTTGAATCTCAATTCCAAAAGTTTGAATAATTATATAGACTTTGAGTATGACCTGGGAACCCCTGTTTTGCACTCGGAGTACTCTCAAAGACACTTGGACGTATTTTCAGAAAAATGAGTGTACTCCACACAGCATTCGAACATCCTGATCCAAAATACTGTATCGACTTCGAGATGCGCTTGTGAAGATAAGTAGTCTAAGGTTTGTTTGTATTGTATTTTTTTTCCACCGAACGTACAGATTGTACTTTAGACAATCAAGCGTGCAAAATACGGTGAAATTGTATGGGTTCCCAGGTCTGCTTTAACCAAGTGACCACCGTCCAACCAGGCACGGGTCAGCAGCGGTCAGACCAGATGTGCTGTCATGTCCACATAACTCTCGCGCCACTTTAGCGCCATTAGCACGTAGTGAAAGGAAGTATCATTCTCTCCCTTTAACAGGCGCTCTTCATCTTGTCTGAGGGGAGGCGTAATGGGTCTGGGGCTGATGCAAACAGGGCGCCGAGACTTGAGAAAGTAAACGAATAAATAAAATGATATGCAAGTGTGTGTGCGTGTCTGTGAGTGGGTGGATGAGTGCAGACATGCCGACACATGCACAAACATTAATGAGATACGACACCGAGTAATCAACCCAAGACGTCTCTTTTTGACCCTGACTGCCAAAGTGAAATCTGACGTCAAAAACGAAACAACGTTCGACCAGACGTCACATTTCAAACAGTTCCGTCACGATACAATTCAGTTACTTCTTGTGTGTGTGTGTGTTTTGGGGGAAATGACAGTTCGGAGAAAGAAGTTTGTCTTGGTGACTTGTTCATATTAGCAGTGCAAAGTTTCTTGTAAGGTCACCGCTAGGCTGTGCGTGTATCGGTATCGTATCTAATTAAATGCTCAATATTGTGGCCAGTGAACGTGCCCAATGAGGGGTTTGTAAGTCTCACAACTAAAACTGAAGTTGATAACGATGTCATAATATCTTTAAGATTGTACACTTTAAAAGTAACAGTAATAGTAAGCTACCGTTTTAGGATATTGATAAAGTAACCTCTTAAAAAACGCATTGTGTAGCCGCTAATGTACCTGTTTGAGCCTGATGATTTTGTCCAAAAAAATGGCAAAGTCTTTTGGATGAGTGAACAGAAAAAGTGAGCGAGCCAAGAAACATAGTGATGTTTGTTATCAGGCTTTAAGCAATGTCCCATTGTTGAGTGTGACGAAAACTCGTGATGACGATTTTAAAACATGTTGGGTCACGCATGGTCCAATCTTACATGGTCCAACCTTACATGGTCCGACCTTACATGGTCCAATCTTACATGGTCCAATCTTACATGGTCCAACCTTACATGGTCCAATCTTACATGGTCCAATCTTACATGGTCCAATCTTACATGGTCCAACCTTGCATGGTCCAACCTTGCATGGTCCAACCTTACATGGTCCAACCTTACATGGTCCAATCTTACATGGTCCAATCTTACATGGTCCAACCTTACATGGTCCAACCTTACATGGTCCAATATTACATGGTCCAATCTTACATGGTCCAACCTTACATTGTCCAACCTTACATGTCCAATCTTACATGGTCCAATCTTACATGGTCCAACCTTACATGGTCCAGCCTTACATGGTCCAATCTTACATGGTCCAACCCTACATGGTCCAATCTTACATGGTCCAACCTTACATGGTCCAACCTTACATGGTCCAACCTTACATGATCCAATCTTACATGGTCCAATCTTACATGGTCCAATCTTACATGGTCCAATAATATATATATGGACCATGTAAGATTGGACCATGTAAGGTTGGACCATGTAAGGTTGCACCATGTAAGGTTGGACCATGTAAGGTTGGACCATGTAAGGTTGGACCATGTAAGATTGGACCATGCGTGACCCAACATGTTTTAAAATCGTCACCACGAGTTTTCGTCACACTCAACAATGGGACATTGCTTAAAGCCTGATAACAAACATCACTATGTTTCTTGGCTCGCTCACTTTTTCTGTTCACTCATCCAAAAGACTTTGCCATTTTTTTGGACAAAATCATCAGGCTCAAACAGGCGATGCAAAAGTCCCACGCTTTGAAGTAAGTTACTTCAAAGTGTGGGAAGATCCCCCCACAATTTGAAGTAAAAACTGAGTTTACTTCAAAGTGTGGGAAGATCCCCCCACACTTTGAAGTAAAAAATGGGTTTACTTCAAAGTGTGGGGCACATCCCCACACTTTGAAGTAATTTACTTCAAAGTGTGGGATTACTTCAAAGTGTGGTGCAACATACGACAAAAAAAGTCTTCCGTAGTGTTTGACTCTCTCTCGGGAAAATATAGTTACGTTCAAACAGAACGTTCTTCAATCAGTGTATTTTCTAGTCATTCTTATCTCAGAAACGACACTCTGGAATCTTACATGACTACAAAAGAATTAAATCTTCTCAGTTTCACATAATTATGTGCCATAATCAACGGGGACTAAAAATAGTCTGTTTGCTCGGAGAAGGACATGAAATTTAAAAAAAAAAAAAATAAAGTCAGATTTTTCTTTTATCATCGAGGGTAGATCTAAATGTTACAGAAAGTACTGCCTTTTCACAACCATGATCCCTCGCACATGAGGGAAAACACTCACGAATTGTAAATAACAAACACACTTAATCAAAAATTGGTTGAAATATAACAGATTTAAGGCAAAATACGAAATCACAATATTACAAAAAAATCATTGACATTCAGTTCAAAACACACTAATTATTTGATAAATCTTCGTGAGCGGCATGTGAGAAGGCCTCTGAATCAATGTGCATAGCATAACATCTGAAATGACATTAACTTCAAGCATAACATTCAGTCATTTACAAAGTGGAACGGACTTGATATTACAAACATTATTACTCGTGATCATTACTTAAAAAATACTGAGTCCATGTTGAGAGGGAGAGAGAGAGGGAGAGAGAGAAAGAGAGAGAAGGAGAGAGAGAGAGAGAGAGAGAGATAGAGAGAGGGTGACATAGAGAGAGACAGAGAGAGAAAGAGAGAGGGTGACATAGAGAGAGAGAAAGAAAGAGAGAGAGAGCAAGTAAGAGAGAGAGAAAGCGAGACAGAGAGGGAGAAAGAGAGAGAGAGAGAGAGAGAGAGAGAGAGAGAGAGAGAGAGAGAGAGAGAGAGAGAGAAAGAGAGAGAGGGTGACATAGAGAGAGACCGAGAGAGAAAGAGAGAGGGTGACATAGAGAGAGAGAAAGAAAGAGAGAGCAAGTAAGAGAGAGAGAAAGCGAGACAGAGAGGGAGAAAGAGAGAGAGAGAGAGAAAGCGAGAGAAAGGGGGAATGTACGTTCTGGCTCACCGATTCCGACAGACCCTAAATATTAACGCAAAATAGGCTTCTGGACTAAACTTTTACTAAAATGAAACATGCGACAAAATCAGAAAAATACTGCATAAATCCATACCAAAAAAAAATACAGTAAAGTAAGGTTGTTTTGAACCAATGCCGGGTCTGTCGGAATCAGTAACCCAGAACGTACATTCCCCCTTTCTCTCTGTGCAACGCTAAATTTAGTTTCCATTGAAATATTAACTAGTTGCAGCCAGCGTGCGTATTGATCCAATCTGCCCGTACGGTCGGCTAGCCATAACTACCGTATTGATCTGGTAAAAACAAACAGCAAGCCTGTCTTCTATATTCCTCCAATGGCAAGACAAGATTAAATCATGTGATAGCAACAGTTACGTCACGTCCGCCCAACACTTGGTATTGATTGTAACATAGCCTGGTGATTTTGCCATTTCATTTCGGACTCGCCTGCCGTGCAGTTGTGTTTTCTGTGAGAGAAGTGTTTTTACTGTCACTATATTTGCTAAATATTTATGTCTCAAGATAGCATTTCTGAAGAATTAGAGAGAGAAATTCTTGAATCACAAGTTGCTCATCAAAATCTATTAGATTTTTCAACACAGTCATCAACTTTAATTTTACATTCACCAACTATGGATATACCGGAATCATTGAGTGAATGGAATTCTGAGCAGTTTTTAACTATTGAAGAGCACCTCAGTTACCTCAACAATTTTGTTGAAGTATTATCGCAAATGAAAAATGAAGGGCCATCTCCGAGTGGAAAACTACCTAAATTTCCTTCACGCCCAAAACGGAAACTTTCAGATTTGTATGGAGGAAAACCAAAGAAAACCAAAACAACAATGACGTTCAATGAACTCCACGAATATTTAAAGTCAAAAATTGTTGATGTAAGCATGACAGTTAGGAAGGAAGTGTTCTTTTTTAATCCGGAAGATATCACATCATCAGCAAGTGCCATTGAAAAGTTAGTTGAGGGATATAGACACATACAAAGACAGGAGGCAACTTCAATGGGCTTCAATTTGCAATATGGAATGGTTCTAGAAATCGCATTTAAGTTTTATGAAGCAGAACAAGGCATTCATAATGAGACCTGGGATGGCTGGTTGGAAAGAAACGTTAAAATTTCTTCTACGTATGCACGGAGATTGAGGGAGATTGCCCGTTTACTATTTCCATACAGAGCCAAATTCAGCACAGTTGGGATGTCTTTTTATGAAGTCTTCAACATGAGAAAAGAACTCAAAACCATGTTTGAAAAGAATGAGGATATCAGGCTTTATTGGGCTGAGAAAGTGACGTCAATGGTTCCAAATATACATCAACAGCAATCACAAGAGTAGGCTGCAATCAGGTCACGCAACTGCCAGTTGCGCCAAAATAGGTCAACACCCTGCTTCGCGATTGGGCTGAGAAAGTGACGTCAATGGTTCCAAATATGTACATCAACAGCAATCAGGTCACGCAACTGCCAGTTGCGCCAAAATAGGTCAACACCCTGCTTCGCGATTGGGCTGAGAAAGTGACGTCAATGGTTCCAAATATACATCAACAGCAATCACAAGAGTAGGAAAAAAGAGTTAGAGCTAACACTGCAATCAGGTCACGCAACTGCCAGTTGCGCCAAAATAGGTCAACACCCTGCTTCGCTTCGCTTCGCTTCGCTTCAAAGGCTGCCTTCGGGCGGCCGCCGAGTGCACTTTATGCAAATGACTTGTTTATTGATTCAAGCTTTGACAAGTGTACTTGGTGGCTGCTTTGAAACTCAACAAAGCCTTCTCCCCTTTCACAAACACTTCCCAAACGCAAGCAACTTCCTCTCCCCCGCTGCAGTCAAAACAAAGCTGTCATAGCGGGTTTTCCCGATTGACAAAAATTCTTATTACACACCCAGACTATTTGGAGCCGCGTTTATTCTCCAGTGTCCAATTGCATAAGAATATTCTGGTGATGAATAAACGCGCTTTGTGTCATTAGCATCTAAAGATTTCTTGTTTACAATAGTTGTGTTGATCTGATGAAGCGCGGAACTGATCTTAGGGTTGTCATGGTGAAACACTCGCTTCTGAAACAGTGCTTCCTTGTAGTTATCATGCGATATGCTCGACTTTACAACCTGTTTGCTTACACCCTTTGCTTTTTTAACCACCCCTTTCTCACTTGCAACACTGTACATCTTTGCACGCAATCCAACATACTCCTTAATTATCTTCCCATTCATTTCATCTTTCATCTTTCCAATAACCTTCTTGTTAACATTTGAGTGCAATGGTGATTCTTTAGGGTAGTCGCAAGTGTCATAAAAAGAATCTTTTCCTTTTACTGCAGGACTTTCAGCTTCTAGATCTTTGTAAATGTCATCCGCTGGAATGTCAAGTAAGAATGAATCTGTGTCTGTGTAAAGTACTCTCGATTTGGGATATCTTGGTTTCAAATAATCATACAAAAACTCAAGCATCAACAGTTTTGACAACTCTAGCACAGTAAAGCCTATGAATACTGGTTTGTCAAGCTTGACTACAAGTTTTTTCATTAAGATACCATACAGCTGTTCATGAAAGTATTTAAAGTCTTGATACTGTGGTTTGGATGTCAGCTTGATGGCCTCATTTTCTCTTGTAACAAGTCTAACATCCTTTCTCTTGTGTGGGTTTTCCATTGTCTTACCAAAGCAACTGTTGTTCATCAGTTTAAAAAAGTCTTTCTCTGATGCATCAGCGGCTTTGGTTCTCAGTTCTGTGTTTTTCATGATGTAAGGTTTCATAAACTGTTCTTGATCAAATAAAATTATACGATGAACAGCCTTCAAAATTAATCCATGTCTAATGTAAAACTGTAACAGTCTGTAGTGACACACATACTTCTTTTTGTGAAACAGATTGGGCACCAGCTTTGGAGGTTCTCTTGGGTTTACTTTTAACCTCTCAGCCGCTAAAGGATAATCATTATGTAGATCATGAAGTGATAGTGGATAGTCTAAGTCAACTTCTAGTATCCATCCCTTTCGACTGTCTGGGCCTGCTTTTAATATTGTCATCACAACACATTGTGAAAATGGCCCTGAATAGATCTTAAAGTTCCGAAGTGGAAGCGTCTGACACATTGCCCAACCATACAAATTGTTTGCATCTAGATACATGATGTAATTAGAAGGTTTCATAGGATCAAAGTCGTCCAAGTATTTGTTGTTGGCTTTGCAGTAATTGTGTGAAGCCATACTGATTCCTCCACGTAGTCCATTTTCAATCATCTGAAGTGTAGGTAGATCTGATAGCAAGTCAATCTTTACTCCCGTAAATCTAAGAAATGCATCCCAGCTCATGCCTGGTGCAGATATGTAATGTGAAGGATCTAGATTGTAGTGCTTCATACATGTTCTTCTGTAATTCTCAAATATATCTGCAAGTAAACAAACATCAGCCAACAAATATTGATCATGATAATCACCCATTGTATTACATCCTAATTTATTCCATGCAGTCTTAGCGTGTTCATAGTCTTCGTCACTTATACCTTTACCCTTCAGCCGTGAGAAGTAAGCATCCTTTGGTGGTAACTCATCTTCATCAAACCTCTCCCACGAATCCATGTATTCATATGGATAGACTCCCTTTCTAACTAAGTCACTGTCAAAGTACTTACATGTGATTGGGAAAGCAGTTAGTGATGAAGATAAAGACTCAAGTGTTCCCATCAGATGTTGAGCAGAATCGTAGAAGTGTAAACTATTCAGAGTAAAGGCCATGTACTTTTCTGAAGACTGCGCAATGCATCTTGCTTTGTATTCATCAGTTACTGCCTGCATGATCAGATGTGAATCATAACCGCGCAAGTTATGGAAGAAGATTGGAAGCTTCCAAGTCTTAGGATCAAACTTTAATTGTAGATTACATTTGCTGTGTGCTGCTCCTCGGAACTGCCCACTTACATGATCATGATCTCTTACTATTGGATTGTCTGTGTTTGGTGTTAGACTTTGTTCGCATATCCAACACTGTGTGGTAGAGTTAAACTGTTCTTGGTCTTCAGGTTTCATAACAATGTCTGAAAGATTCAGTTGTTTGGAGCAGTCATTTCGCACTTGGTTCATTTGCTGTAAGAAGTTCTTTGCTGCATTAGGTCCTCTGTACAATTGCGGTTTAGAATGTTTACCATCTGAACTAACAACAATAAATGCATATGAACAGACTTGATGATTACTTAGAGTTACTGTTTTAGGTAGGTCTTTTGGTAAAGGTCCTTCATATGGCACAATGATAGATTCAAAGTCAGCATAAACAACATAAGGACTTTTCTGTAGTTTGCATACATTCTTAAAATACACTTTGCTGTCTGGCGGTGGTGTTGTTAACTTCACAACCGCATCATCAACGCTCTTACAATGTTGCTTGTGTATAAGTGCTGCATGAATTGATGGAATACGCAAGAGACATCGCCTACAAAAGTCTTGTTTACTATTGTGATTGCTTGTGCTCGCCATCAGTCTACTCATTGTACGAATCAAAGTGTAATGATATGTTACACCATCAGTCATTAGTAACATGTCAACATGGTTAGTATCACAATCACCAATCGTTGGTGAGTTCTTCGATATTCTGACTGGTTTCAGTTCATCTTCCTCATCCCACGTGTAAACATTTACGGTGATGGGTTTGTTTTGCTGTTCAAATTTGTCAATGCTTGTAATGCTGACAGGAAATTCAATACCAGTAAAGTTTAGTTTATTTCTGTATGCATGATAGTTAGACACTCTTTCTGCATTTTTCTTTACACTGTACAGTCTTGCCAGAACACACCACATAAAACATTTGTCATCATCATTCTTTATGTTCAGCACAGCACGTTTTTTGACAAGAGTAGGAGGTAAAGGTATGTAACTTCTACCTCTGATGGGGGCAAATTTACTTAGCTTCAATTCTATTTTTATAATTTCACCTTCTGACCATCCGGATCCTTTCATCTTTGCATCCTCTGCAGCTTGCTCAAACCGTTTCATCATTTCATCTGCCCAGTTTCCATTCAATTCTGCCATAGAATTAAGTGCTAGTTGTCTGGTTGAAACATGAACTTCTAGCACCTCATCACTGACTGTTTTGTATTTTATTAAACTGACTATCTGCACTTTTACTGGAGGTTCAATCAACAAATTGTTTGGAATTTGTTCAATGGCGTCTTGCACACTGGACTGCACATTTTGAGGATCCGTTACTTGTAATTCAACGGTGTCAAATACTGTCGATAAAGATTCTAATACAGAGTCTTCCATCGCTGTGAGTTTGATTTTATAACTCAAAATAAAAATATAAATTAAAAAAATGAAGTTGCTTAGAATTCTTTCTCAGAGCTTCCATTTTTGTTAACACTATAAAATCTGAAATAAAAAATCATTTAACATTTGTACCACGTGGAACTAATTGTAATTCCTCTTTTACAAAGGCTCTTTGCGGTGCTGGTTCTCTCAAGTAATATATAGGTGGATTTGTCTCTACTACTCTCTTGATTTCATGAATGTCAATACTCCAGATTGGATCCGTTGCACGCTTCCTGCTGTCACCCTCAGCTTCACCGGGTGCATATAAATATCTGACTTTCTGATTGAAAGGTAGTAATGCCACTGGTGTTGTTGACTTTGGAGCAACAGGTATTGTTTTCTGTTTGATTGCATCAACTGGTCTTAACCCTGTAGCTTTAAATACCTCCAGATTCATTGCTCTAAGTACTGATGGTAATCTTTTGACCCATTCAGTGTTACGCAATTTACTTTCTGTGTCCAAAAATTCCTGATGGTACTGATATGAAAACAGTTTTTCTGCCAACTGTTTGTTAAAGCTCTCAACAATAGCCTGTGACCTGTGGTTTCCTGGAATACCTCTCTTCACTGTAACATGATGTTTTAACAGAAGCTGGTTGACAGCTCCTTTAAACTCCTTACCATCATCGCACTGAATCATTCTGGGATACTTTAGTGGTCCACGTCTGTAAATTTCTTGCAGGGCAACAGCTGTAGCTATAGCACTTTTCTCTGTCAACGGTTCAGCATCTTTGTATCTTGTTGCAACATCAACTACAGTCAGTGCATACTTATACTTCTTCCTTCTGACTGTGTCATGCGGTAAATACAGCAGGTCTATTTGATGAGTGTCATTCGGTTTAATGTTAACAAAGTGTGGTCGTGTAATGTTTCTTGGTGCAGGTAAATAGATCTGCCAAACTGCCTGCTTTGACAACCATTTCTTTGCTATATCTTGAGAAACACCTGCTGCGTCACTGAGCTTGTCAATAGCAGTTCTTCCTTTCCAGTATCCTTTTGGGGAATAATATATTTTAGATAACAAAGCATCACTCATGGTTTTTTAAATGACAGAATATTAAGATTTGACAGCACGCGCAATAAAGTAAACAACAGCCATACCAATAACAATGAAAACAATCTCGCCCACCTTCTGCTCTTCTGAAGGCTGATAAAAGTCACCCAGTTTTGGAGGAGCACTTGTCTTCATTTTCTTTCCAGTTACAAGATAGTATTCTTGAATGGCTGCATCAACATTGGCAAAGGTTTTGTTTGCATGTCCTTGCTGCCTGAGTTTATCATTCATAAAGTCTAACTGCGCAATTCGTTTCTTCTCGTATTCATCCTGTGCTTTCGCCAGTTGTTCCATGGCTTTGTTGTGCCTTTCCCTCTCTTCACCATTTTGCAGTTTAGAAAACAAATAGTTGCTGCCAGAAAATGCAAGCGCATTTACAATCGCACCTCCCACCATCATAACCAAGCTAGCCATTTTATTGTCTTACATGTTTATATTTTCTGGAATAATTCCTTGCTTCACCAAAAAGTCTTTTGTTGCAAAGGAAGCTGTCACAACACCAATTAGTTTAGCACCGTCTTCGAAGTCTAACTTTCCCAAGTCGGCTGGTTTCATTCTGAGGAGACTTTTACCCAGCATTGTGTAACCTACACTCAAGCCTCCAATCACTGCAGCGTGATAAACTAGATTAACTATTGTCTTTTCAGAACTCATTTTTATGTTATCAAAATTAAAATATTAAAATTATTCCATATGAAATGAATCCACTGCAGGTACTACTGTGGGCTTTTTTATTGTTTGTACTGCTTTGTTTGTTGGTTTTGGTGTTTCTGACACTTTATATTTGCCTTGCCAAAGTTTGTAAAGCAAGTATCCACCTCCTCCAACAACAGCTGCTACAGCTACTTTTCTGTATGATAGAAATGAAGATTTTAATTCTTGATCAGTTTGTGTGACCTTAGTCACTTCAGGAATGTTTGGTGTCTGCTCAACTTCAGACATAATGTTCTGCTTTGCCTTTTGATTTAACTTTTTTTGTCTGTTCCATTCGGCTAGTTTTTTTCCTGCTTCTACTCTACCAGGTTTCTTTGTCACTGTGTTCACTTCTGGTATTTTCGTCTGCTCCACTGTCTGCTTCAACTGATCTGTCATCTTTTTTATTCTGAAAATTAATGTGTTTGAAAGTAATTAATCCAGCAACAAATGGTACTAATAAAGCACCAAATCGATAATACAGGCCACAGGCAAGAGATTCGAGGGACTTGGAAACAACAGG
The DNA here is from genome assembly GCF_037325665.1 of Littorina saxatilis. NCBI lineage: Eukaryota > Metazoa > Mollusca > Gastropoda > Littorinimorpha > Littorinidae > Littorina > Littorina saxatilis. The sequence continues at coordinate 3,922,206 of NC_090258.1, read as the reverse complement.
GTCATGAGTTAGATCATGTGTTAAGTCTTCCTCCGAGTCGAGAGGTGTAAAATGTCCAAAAATCTTTGTGTACAAACCTATAACAGTCTGTCCAATACTTCTAACCATCTTAGAACCAAGCACTGATTCATACCGTCCATGATACTTTTCTATATCTTCTGAGGAAAGATGTTGTACTTCTTCCACAGTTAACTGCTGCCCAAGGTAGTGTTTTGTTTTTCCACAAACAGCAAGTGAATACAATCTTTCTTTTTTATCAGGTATAGTCCTACTGTCACAGATTTCAATATCTGTAGCAGTCTGCATCAGCAATTCATCACAGTTCATTTTATTTTGATGCAGAATAAAATTAAAATCTAGTAATTAAACTTGAGTAAGAACTTAGGTAGGAACTTAACAAGAACTTAGGTAGGAACTTGAGTAAGAACTTGAGTAAGATCTTAGGTAGGAACTTAACAAGAACTTGTGTAAGAACTTGGGTAAGAACTTAGTAAGAACTTGACAAGAACTTGACAAGAACTTGAGTAAGAACTTGGTAAGAACTTGACAAGAACTTGAGTAAGAACTTGACAAGAACTTAGCAAGGATTTCTACAAACATACATACTGAACTGGTTGATCAGTTTTTAAAACCAGTTTCGAGTGCTTAGAAGATTTCAGATTATTCTTTATTCTTTCTCTCTCCTGTTTGTTTTCAATGACATCATTTTCTCGAAGACACTCTTCAAAACTGTCACGGTCCTTTGAATAGAACAATGTTATTGTTTTGAGTTGCTCTCTAAAGTCTTTCAGAACTGCATTGTATTTTTGTGTTAATATCCAAACTGATATTAATGCATGTCGTCCACTGAATGCAAGCTTTGCTAGTGCACTTTTCTTTCTAACAATGTCACGTTCTGCTGCACAGTCATCAATAATAAACAGTGTTGGTGTGTTCTGAAAAAGATCGAAATAATGCTCCAAGCAAACATTTAGACGATCAGAAGGATTTACAATAAATATATTTTGATCAGACCATATGAATTTTCTCTCCTTGTATGTTCTGTTATGCTTTATGGTTGGACAGAATATGACTATGTGTTCAAAGTGATTTATGTAAACAGTCTGTAATAAATCCAAAACATATCTTGTTTTGCCGCAACCTGTTGCCCCACAAATCAAAGAACAGTGTGGATCTTTTGGAAGAAAATCTAGATACTTCATTTTAACACGTTCAATAAACAATATCCTGTAATCTGCTTTCAGAGATGTTTAACTGCGCATCTGACACAACAAACACGTAGATCTTAACTGATTTACTACTACTCCCTACTTCCTTTTCAATTTGTATTGTGATTCCTTCTGATCCGTTTTCAATTCGCCTTCCACTTCCATGCAGTTTGTTGTCGTCAGTTGTTCTGAGATCCAGCCATAACGCATATTTATTTGTCAAGAAATCTTCTACGCCAACACCGTGTAAATGTAGATCTTTAGCCACAAGATCAGATGTTGGGTCTTTCAATCTTCCTCCAGTAAAGTACTTTCTTGCTTCATCATAGTGTTGGTATGGCAGCATGCCAGATGCAAATATTTGGTTTGGCTGCCCTTCAATTGTGCAATATACTCTATTGATTAGTGGATTGTAAAACTTTTCTATTTGCCTTTCATATGAATCTTTTGGTTCCTCAAACAACATAAGTATTCCCTTCATTGACCTAGCTGGTGTATTCAAGTTAATGTTCCAGATTGGATCAGCCTGGCTTTTTGAAAGTGTACTGTGATTCAACACTCTTTCATAATAGATAGGCAGCTTAGAACTGTACTGATTTTCTATAAGTCTAGCCAGTTCAGGATGGTTTACAACATCAAACTCTAAAGAAATTCCAGACACCTTATACTTTGCTTCCGGGTCTTGTGAAAGCATAACACGATCATAACTATTGAAAGTCAGGTCGTATGACAGCCTGTCACGCAATGCTCCTTGATAGAAGGGAGGATGTGAATTTATGAGTTCAAAGTCAAGTGGAATACAAAATTTGTTTCCAAAAGCAACATTGACAGCGTTATCTTTTTTGTTGTCAGCTTTATCTCCTGCTCCTATTCTAACTTTTATCCCATTGTCTGACTGAATCCCTTGAAACACTCTGTTTTTCTTTTCATTGTCAGTCAACCAATTATCTGCATAAACTAAAAATACATCTGCATTATTCAATGACATCACTTCCCGCCCTTCCAGTTTGACAGTAATCTTCCTCACAATTGCTCTTCCTACATTATAAGCCAAAGTCCTATTTTCATCTGAGCCAGATTCTAATTCTAATTTGAATGATAGTCTTACAGTGCCTGGTACAATAACATCGTTCTTACCCAGATTAGGAAACCTAACAGTAAGTATTTCATTCTGATCAATAGTAGAAGGATTATTTGTAACTATAACTGTTTGCCTTATTCCTTTTACCCCGAGAGGTTCTTTCAGCCTTCTGTAAGGATCAAGAACAGAACCGAACGATTGTGCCATCTTTTTTTATTTTCAAAATAAAAAATAAGTTACAAATGGCAGAAGGTGGATTTGAAGATTTATTTGAGCCAGCGGACGACATGAGCGAAGCAATCCCTTTGGTTCCCTACCACCATTCACTGCATTATGAGGTGGCACGACATGAACTTCTGGAAGGTAAAGTTAGAGATTTCTACAAAAGTTTAGGAGAAGAACCTGATGTTTTAGATCCAAACCAGTTCAAAATGGAAGCAAATCATTTATATACAACTAGCGATAAAGGAGAAAAAGTCCAACTTACATATAAATCTAATCCTGCTAAGTTTCTATCAAAAGTTTCACTAAAACAAAAACTTACTGCTAATCGACTTAGGCAATTAGATATTGTGCCTAGCACACGGTCATCACCTTCCCATGTTGTTTCCTTACTTCAACAAGCAGAACTAGGACTACCAACTGCTACTCAAATAGAATCTGTTCCATTGCAAGATCTTAATAAACTTGCAGATGAGGCTGATCAACTTATACAAGAGATAGAGACTTCTTTTTCTGAGGAAACTTCACTGAAGACTCCACATGAACTATTACCTATGAGAGAAATAGAAGCCCTTAATCAATCACTACAAACCATCAGAGGTGAAATAGCAAATAATCTGTCAAAACTAGGTCAGCTGGATGAAGATATAAACAAAGAGAAACAAAAACTTGCTGATGCTGATGATTTGAACCTAGAACAAGAAGTAAAAAACAGAATTTCTAAGCGTTTAAAAGATTTGCAGGAGGAGAAAGCCATAAGGTTAGAAGTTCTAAGTAACAATAGAGAACAACTGAGAACACAGGTCAGCAGAATAAAAAATACAATTCAAAGAATCCTTTACGAAGACACAACTCTTGCTGAAAGAATTAGAACGCTTTTCAGAGAGCAGGGAATCACAATAGCTAGTATACTAACTGCGTTAGGATTTGCAATAAGCACATTAGTGTTAACACTCACAGGTGGCACTGTCACACCTCCACCTCCACCTTCACCTTCATCTCCATCTGATCCGGGATGGGTAAAGAAACAACTCAAACACATTGCAGAACTATTAAAGAAACTAGCAGCAAAAGCTTTGGATGCACTTCCAGGAATCATTGGTTCAATTGTTAGCTGGCTGTTATCTTTTGCAGGTAAAGTTGTTGGTTTCATGGCTGAACATCTCTGGACTCTAATAGTTTTAATTGCAGGTGTTCTGCTAACGAGAATAAAGCAAAAGTAAGCCTACACCCACTCCACCAATTACTAGAGCAGTCTTCTGCGATTCATGATCATCACTAATACTAACAGCTTGATCATCCCTAGTGACAGAATGATCTTCACCTGCAGCGTGATCTTCACTTGTCACGCTTTGTTTCTGTTCATTGTGATATGGCTGTAACATCGTTCTGATTTCTGAATTCAGTTCTTCACCCTTTCCAAGCGGCTGGGTGTCACTAGCAATAATGATTTCATTGTTATAATTTGTTATTGTTCCAATCTGCAGCTGGAGATCAGAAGGTAACATGTAAAGGCCGTTACCAACAGCAAAGTCAACTTTTGATCTTGCATAACGGAGAGAGTCTTGATACCTTTTGATGCTGGAAGGCAGATCAACTGCAGAGTTTATGACATCTTCTAAATTTGATAACAACTGTTTCTGTGCACCAAACCCTGTGCTTGTTCTCAGTATGTTTGATCGTGTCTGTGCCTGCGAGCCTAGCAAGCACCACGCATATGTTCGGATAGATTCATTGATCCTTTCAACACCTGATCCAGTGAAACCTTTGCCGGTGTCTAATATAAAAGTAGTCCATGCATTGTGGTGCTCTTGTTCTATTGATCCTAACTGTACCTGCACATTTGAAGAAAAAGATGTATGACCTGGCCAGTAATCAAAATTATACCTCCTGTGGACACCCCATAAATATAGTGTTCCCATGCCATGGTTTTTGTCTTGCTTTTGCCTAAAGTCGGTCTTAAAATCTATATTGAATTCATTGCAGAGACGCTCATACACTTTCATGTTTATCCTATTGTTGAATGGGTTCCAGCTCTTTTCATGCGGCATTGGTGCCTGAAGTTCAGACAAGATTCTCCTGCACTGATAGTAAACGTGAAATGTGTACACACACTTTGTCAGTAAGTTTGAATTATTCATGTGGTCTGCATAGGACACTCCACATCCTGTGGTTGCACAGAATATTGCAAAGTTTAACTGATTCTGATAGAACTGAATTGGGTGAGAGTTCCACATCTTTGGAACACTATCATTTTTGATTGGGGGATTTAGGTAAGAATGGAATGGGTCAGGCACTTTAACGCGAATGGATTGTGTTTCTGTTACAGCAAAGTCCAACTCATGGAAAGAAATAGTCTTTGGATTGTAATATGGTCCAGTTTTGTATTTAACGTCTTTGTTGAATTTATACTGAATCATTTTTGTTGTTGAATAAAAAATGTTTATCACACTAACAAATGTGAAGACTGGTGTGCCAGTTAAACTTGCAAACCCTATCAACAATCAAAATGGAGGAATGAAAGTTGCACTGCATGAAATTATGTACAAGGTTACTTGGTATAATATCAGTAAAAAAAAGGCTAACAACTGGGTTAGAATTAATGGTAAAACACATTCTGTAGAAGATGGTTACTATGACTTCTGCACTTTAGAGAAAGAATTGTTTGCTCCAGTAGGTATTACAGCGAGTTTAAATCATGCAAGTCTCATTGCTACTCTTACTATGCCCAAAACTAGAGAAGTAAACGTTGAGTTTCCAACCAAACTCCTTGATATGCTTGGAATTACAAAAATATACAAGGGAACACGTCCCATTGACATGGATGTTAACAGTGTACTGTTTGTTCACATGAGAGAGCTTAACACATCCTATAATCTGTTTAATGATCAGCGTTCTGATCTGCTTAGGATTCTTCCACCGAGTGATGCCTCTTTTTGTAAAATGCACGTGCCAACATTTAAGACACTTCAGTTCAAGGACTTGGAGGAAGGGTGTCATGAATTCCTACACATTGATCTGAAAAATCAAAGTGGACAACCAGTTGATTGTTTGTTTAACATTACATTGGAAATAGTTCCATAAAATATTGAGTATTAAAATGTCGAGTGGACCTACAATAGTTTATCCTGTTGCATGTTCAACTATAGAGTTGAAAGATTTAGCAGACGCTATCGACTTTGAGAGCAATGCTGAAGTTGGTGCAGTGTATGCATTCGAGTTTACAGACACTGGTCATTACAAGAGAAAGGAAATCGACGATGAAAAGAAACCAAGATTTCTCAAACTAGGTCAAATCCGTGATGTTAATGTACCTGATCCAATTGTCGATGACACATTCTACATGTGGAAACATCAGAATAAAAAATGGGTACTTAGTCCTGTTATGAAAAAGATTGACTGGGAAATGAAGTTTGAATTTGTGAGTCCATACACTCTTGTTGGAAAAGACGACACATTCCGTAAGTCAATCAATGCTAAACCACTAATTGTTAGCCTTGTTCCTGCGTTTAACAGCAGGGGAGAAGTTGCAGTTAAACCTTTCCATAAGAACAACTATCTCATTCACAGAAAACAAAGTGTTGAAAAGGACGCTGACACCATTGTCGATTTTATACCCAAGCTTCCAATAGGGCAGAATGCAACTATGATATTTGATATAGTTGTCAGGAAAAGGGAAGAAACCACAAACACTGTTCTAATGAGAGGAATAAATCTCAACTGGAGACCATTAAATGTTGAAGAAGTCAGAGTATTTATTGCTGTTCAAAAGGATTCTAACACAATAAAAAAACAGACGTCAAACCAAAATGTTGTTGTTAACGCAGATATAAATAATTTAACAGAAATAAGAAGTATTAATCTTACTTATCTTGATTTGATTGCTTTCTACTATACAGATAAGGTGTTAAGCAATGAACAGCTTCAAAGCTTAGCAGAAACACTGGCCAGTGAGAATTAAGATAAATATTTTATATTTTGCATTAAAAAGATGACTAGCAGTGTGAAGCTTTATCCTAATATTGATGAAAGTGCAGCAGAAAGTCAACAATTCAGACTGGCACACATTAGTAATATACAAAAACAACTAGAAGATGAATTAGAAAAATATTCTCGCGCTAGACGTAAGTACTCAACAACTTACAACAGCCTTTCTAATGCCAGCACTGGTTCTACTATCCTTGCATCAGCTGCAGGTGTAACGGGAACAATTCTGTTAGCTACCGGAGTAGGGACTCCAGTTTCTCTAATCCTAGGTGGTGTGGCAGCAGCAGTTGGTGGTTTATCATTTATAGCATCAGCTATAATGAAAAAAATTGTGAAAAAGCTTGAAAAACACGAATCCATTTCCACTCTTGCATCATCAAAATTGTCTAGCCTAAAACTGTCTATCAGTAAAGCACTTGAAGATTCAAAAGTTTCTGACGAAGAATTCAAACAGATACAAACAGACTTTGATGACTACAAAAGTAAGAAAGCAAGTATTCAAACAAAAACACGAGCTGAATATAACAAGCCACTCGATATAGAAGATCTGAAAAAGCAGTTTTTAAAAAAGGGGATTCAAATAGGACGGGAAGAAAAAGTAAAAATAGAATCACTTGTAAAGAGTTAACTATTCGTTTAGACAGTCACATTGCATGTATCAGATATAATTCTAACAGTGAAAGAACATATGAAGTAAAGTTTGTAAATGAGAGAGCGTATTGAGCTTAAGAATGTTGTATAAGAGAAAGGGGGAATGTACGTTCTGGGTTACTGATTCCGACAGACCCGGCATTGGTTCAAAACAACCTTACTTTACTGTATTTTTTTTGTATGGATTTATGCAGTAATTTTCTGATTTTGTCGCATGTTTCATTTTAGTAAAAGTTTAGTCCAGAAGCCTATTTTGCGTTAATATTTAGGGTCTGTCGGAATCGGTGAGCCAGAACGTACATTCCCCCTTTCTCTAAGCGAG
>NC_090258.1:3891861-3914535 GCF_037325665.1 Littorina saxatilis | reverse complement strand
TCTCTCTCTCTCTTACAAAACACGAAACTTAATCACATTCCTTTTTAAGGAAGTAGTCATCATGTTGTACTCAGTTGGATAATTATGGTTTTGCTCTGCATAAAACATGCGTTCATTTCAGTTATAAAGTCACTTTTTAATACCTAAACAATTAGGTCGTCTACATGGTTACAGAGAACAACACACATTTAAAGGTAACATTCTTCCCGCGTCAGTTCACGATCACATTTCCCGCCCAAGTTCTATTCAGGCTTCCACACGTGTGGAATAAGACAATCCTTCCACAGAGACATTTTCCGACGACCAATTGTGCGAATGCAGTCTGTGCAGAAGGCAAATTTCTTGCTGAATTATTTTCGCAAATTGACATAAGTATCTTTAACAAAATTAATTCATCATAACAATTATCACTCTTGACAGATTGCAGAGAAGATGTGCATTTTTGGCACGTGTCCAAGGTATACTATTGATCTGATCGTTTTGGGGGAGTTACTTGCGAGTTTGACGTATCTGCATGTCTGCCGTGTGCTGACAAAACCGAGTAAGTCCACTGAAGCTAGTTCTGAGATAAACGACTTTTTCTGTTTTATTACATTTCTCAAAAGTGACGATCTGCTTGATCAACCTACAGAGATAATAAGATAAATTATACAACTCCTGCAATGCAACCGAGGGGTGGATTAAATCTAGTTGATTATTTTTAGACAAGTGAGAAATTAGAACGAACTACTTTGATTAAACCCCAAAATCACACGTGGATTATTCGAAGTAAGAATAAAGACTTAGAGGGCTAAAAAATAATCAACACTAGAATTTATTTTTAGAACATTTGAAACCCAGACGATTGGACCCTGTTGCGGAAGAATACGTACAATGTTGACTCAAAACTGTAACAACAATGGCTGACGTGTATGAAGTACACGCATGTACCTCGCCAGGTTTCTTTCTGTGACAAGTCGACAGACGATGCCATTTGCTTTGTGTGTGTTTTTGTTGTTGCTTACTGTACATGACATACATTACGTGTAAAATCCAGTTCTTTAACAGGCAACAAACCTTGCAAATTTCCAGAAGCAGCAATCTGAAGCGACCTATCTCTGATTCTAGCAGACGATCTCTCCAATGTTTAACACAAAATCAGCAAACTCTCCTGTCACATAGAACGTCCACTATATGGTGCAATGTTGAAATGAAGTTACCGGTCTGAAACATTTAGTCGTTTCTTCTGAGACAATCCTTGTTCTCTTATCATCTACAGATTTACCGCAGTCTTCACCACGCGATCACAACAGTCAGACTTTCGAACATGTATACAATCTACGTAGGCAAGCATGATACGTCATGACGTCATATGATTCCCAGCATATTGACGTAATGCTAAACATCCGGTTATCCCGAGTTTTCTCCGTAATACATGTCCGTGGGTTTTTCAATGTTCGGTTATTTCCGTGGCTTCATGCGGAAAGGGAACCGTCGTCTGCAATCAACGACATGGACCATTCTGGTTCTTGCTGCTGACAAAAACATGATTTTAACACAGAATGTAATGTCAGAATAGCTATATAAACGCTATTGTGTTGTAATCGTAGCAATGGGGTCCGATATTTAAACGAGACAAGTATAATGCCGACGAGTCGGAGACTAAGAATAAAGTAAAATAATAGGGACTATTTGAATGACGCGCATTTGACACTCTGAGTGATTAGGCTGAAATGAAATTGCCTACAAAATGTCGTCTGCATGACTGCATGTTCGACCCGTGTTGTTCGTTGTATAAATAGCTTAAACAATGACAACTCGTTGATTACTGGAAAATAAACCACTCGTGGGTATTTGCAGCCGCTTGGTAATTCACTCGTGTGCTCCGCACACTCGTGAATTACCAAGCGGCTGCAAATACCCACTCGTGGTTTATTTTCCAGTAATCAACTCGTGGTCATTGTTTAAGCTAGCATTAATGTACGTTTACAACCCGAGTTTGATATGATCTGATGGATGGTTTTTGTTTTGTTGGGCATTTTGTGGACTTACTTGGTTTTGTCACTTTTTTTCATTATATCAGATCTAATAAAATTGACAGATCTAAGCAAGTGGACTTACTTGGTTTTGTCAAAACATTTGGAAGAAAAAGTAATGCTTTTTTTGAGGATGAAAGTCGCTTGTTCATTTCAATGCGTTATTCTCTCAGGTGCCAGGAGAAACGTTCCGTATAACTCTCGCTTACTCTATTACACATGTCGTGTGCACATTAGAGCGCTTACTTCCCTTTGCTTATTTGATCTCTAAACAGCGCTCTGACTCATTTCGGTACGATTCTCACAGATACTTTCGAAGCGAACCTGTAACAATGTGTGCGTTTGTGTGTTTGTTCTGATTAAAACCAGTCTTGATCTAAGGACTATGTCCAGTCAAGAATAAAAGCTGGTTCTTGTGTATGACTGTGTACGTGAGTGTTAGTTTGAGTGCCTTGGAGAATGATGAGCATATCAGATTGCGGTGATTTGCTAAAATACATATTATTCACGTACAATTTTTTAAGCTACACAGCATGTTTTTTTGTTCCGGTAATGTTTTGTTGTTGTAAGTTTGGGTGGTTCGGTTACTACTATAGTTACAGCCTTAAATCACATTATTTGAAATTCAAATCAAACACTATTTACCCGGGTTTGATGTCTTAAAATTCGTTTCTTGAAATTGTTATTAAGAAATATTTCTGGACATTAAAATGCTAGCACAGGCACGAAAGTGATTTTATTGCAGGTGTCAATGTTTCCTGAATCTATTTATAGATGTGTTACGTTTGAATTGATATTAAGCAATTCAGGTGCCGTGTGGACATGGTACGGAAACATTCACTGTCCCGATTGACGGGTTTTAACAGCGAGGACGCAATTTTTGTGAAGGCGTTCTTCTTCTTCTTCTTTTGCGTTCGTGGGCTGAAGCTCCCACGTACACGTGTGCTTTTGCACGAGTGGATTTGTACGTGGATGACCGTTTTTACAAAACCATTTAGGCAGCCATACGCCGTTTTCGGTGAAAGCATGCTGGGTATTTTCGTGTTTCTATAACCCACCGAACTCTGCTTTGGACTGCACGATCTTTTCCGTGCGCATTTGGTCTTGTGCTTGCGTGTACACACGAAGGGTGATAAGGCACCAGCAGGCCTGCACGTAAGTTGACCTGGGATATCGGAAAAATCTTCACCTTAATTACCCGTCAGGTGCGGCCGGGATTCGAACCCACGACCTTCCGCTTTGGTAAGTCATTTTTTTTTTCAAAATGATATTTTTTGTTCATCAAAAAGAAGAAATCAATGCGCATCTTGTGTGCTAATTTCTACTTTTTAGAGTGCTTAGATAAGCAGATATGAACAAGTAAGTCCACAACCAAAAACAACTTTTTAAGTGTGCATGAATGTTTTGACAAAACCAAGTAAGTCCAAGGGGTTCCCAATTTTCCTATAATGATAGTTTTAAAATTCTTGTCAGACGACCCATACAGAAAATACGTCATTTTAAGTTTAGAACTTACAAATGACGTCATTTAAAGTTTAGAACACACAAATGACCTCTTTCGATAAGGCAAGACATAATGACGTCACCTTATGACGTTTTATTTTAAACATTTTTCTTCTCTATCTCTATATAATTCACCTGACGATCCTTGTCTCCTCTCTCTCTCCCTCCCTCTATCCCTCCCTATCTCTCTCTTTTCCTCCCTCCATCTCTCTTTCTATCCCTCCCTGGGCCTCTCTCGCTATCTCTCTCCCTCTTACTCTCTTCCTCCCTCCCTAATTCGGCCTCTTTCCCTTTATTTCTCTCTCTCCCTCCACCCTCCCCCCCCCCTCCCCCCGTCGACCCTGATTTCTTTCCCCTCTCTCACTCTCTCCCTGTGTAGTCTCTCTCTCGTTCTCTCTCTCTCTTCTCTCTCTCTCTCTCTCTCTCTCTCTCTCTCTCTCTCTCTCTCTCTCTCTCTCTCTCTCTCTCTCTCTCTCTCTCTCTCTCTCTCTCTCTCTCTCTCTCTCTCTCGTCTTGTGCACATTCGTAATGTTAACGTTATTTTCACTGTTTTGTCATTTATCTTGACAATACTTCTTCTTTAGCAGCCATGCTTGCACCAAAACTAGCACCCCTACTAACAAGTAAAATGCCGCAAGAATATTCGGATTGACTATGACGTCATACTGGCAAAAACATTGCATTCTGATTAGTTATAGCGTCATAAAGGTTCTTGTGATTGGTGGATGGACTTACTTGGTTTTACCAGCAAAATGACATGTAATTTTTTTGGAGAAATGTTTGAAGTTGTGGACTTACTTTTCTATATCTCCTTATCTATTTATTTTACAAAGTCAAAATTTACACACAGGCTGCTTCTTGATTTTTTAGTTTTGATGAACAAAAAGATATCATTTTGAGAAAAAAATGGACTTACTCGGTTTTGTCAGCACATGGCAGATGTACTTTAAACAGTTTTTAAGGTGTGGACTTACTTTTTTATATCTCCTTATCTATTTATTTCACAAAGTCACAATTTACACATAAGGTGCGCCTTAATTTCTAAGCTTTGATGAACAAAAAATATCATTTTTGAAAAAAATGGACTTACTCGGTTTTGTCAGCACACGGCAGATGTGGTATCCATTGTACCTTAATCTACACGCATACGACACAATTAATTTGAATTTGCATAAAAACACACCACAAATGTTGTAATTAACTATATTAAAAGTTAGTCAATGCGCGTCAAGGCGCTGCTTCTCTCCGATGTTGGAAACTAAAAGAAGTCCAGAAACGCCGCCTTGCCGCAACTAGGCCAGCGCCAGCAATGACGCCACGGCCTAGTAACCGCCTCACAAACACAAACAAGGGAAGTAATTCAGTGGAAGTATCCCAAATGAACTCTTACAAAGAGTGCTCTTCTTTGCCCATCCTACGACATTGTCTTAATGTTTTAAAACACGTCGTTTTGCAAAGTGAAAGAAGTCCCCATGCACGGTAGCATTTTTATTTTGTAACGCAGAATGTTATGGTACATGTATAACTTTGGAAGCGATCTGAGGGCCTTTTTAACAAAAAAAACTTTTTTTATAGGTTTTATCCCTTTCAGATGAAGAATTCTCTTATCCCGCACATAAACCTGGACATATTTATTGTGGTGAGCACGATCTCTTTCACGAGGGGGCCCGGTAGCTCAGTTGGTAGAGCACTGGACTTGTGATCGGAAGGTCGCAGGTTCGTTAGCTTTATGTGAAGACCCAGAGACGGAAGCCATATCCCACCCCCGTGTCACCACAATGGCACGTATAAAGAAAGACTTCGGTCATTCTGCCATAAGTGCAGATGGCTGTTGCCACCTAAACACGCATACACTTGTGTATCTCATCAAAAGCCGTGAGGGCGTAAAAACTCGAATTATCATATAACCCATATCGACATATTTAGCCTACATAAAGCATTCTCTCTTTCCTCTTTGACGAAAAGGAATGTGTCTTTAACAAAGGGAGAGAAGAACAGCTGTATGATTAGTAACAGATGACAGTCGCGCAGATTGCAAGTCGTCGAGCGGACCGCCACCAGAGATAAGATTGGGACAGAGTGACGTCCCCTGAAGAGGCAGGGGAGACTAACACGCGTTTGAAAGCAGAATCGCTGGAATTTAGCGCCAGGTGGCACTGTGCTGTACGTGATGATTTCCAGGGTTGCCGCCCCGTAGTGACAAAGCTTGTGTTGCAGGTAGCGACGGCTTTAGGCGGGTAAAATGTAAAATAAGGACTTTAAGAGAAGAGAAAGAACAGGTTGGACTGATTGGTTTTTGATTGTCGTTCTGGCGGTTGCCTTGTGGTCCTACCGCAGCGCAGCTCTCTTTTGGCCGCAACTTTCTGGTGGCCAATACCAAACGTAAACATATATATAGGCTGTATTTCTCTAAGGGTTTGACTGGCGATGTTGATGTTATAAAACTGAGCATTTACGCTCTATTTCTTGTTATTACGAAAGTTAATACCGAGCTTAATAACACAGAAAAAAGTATTTTAGAAACCGTGTGTCCAATGTGAAGAAAGAATCAGTAAGTGTTGTTGACGTGTGTGTGTTGTTCTACATAGACAGACTGATGGAACTAGAGGCGTGTCCTTCAAAAGAAAACTAAACATCCACTGTCCCAGGCCATGAGAAAGTAACAAGCAATGAACAAACAAACATGACATGGACATTCTAAAGTAAGATGTCAACACATAAAGGTTTTCCATTCAAGAAATAAAATGTATCGATTGAACATTAGATTCCCCCTCTTTGAGCTCCAAAAGCTAGCCGGCCGAGACTACAAAACAGTGCATATTTGTGCGCGCGCGTTCAATCGTAGAAAATTAAAGGAATTCTAACTGAAATCGATCGATACATAGGCCTTAACGTCATGTGTATTTTTGACCAAAATATAACATTTTAAACAGATTTCGACAGTCATTGTTCATCTCGATCGCTGGCTCGTTCTCAGAGGAACACAGACTCTCTCGATCTGTGTAAAATGTCATAATTTGGTCAAAAACACAAATAACGTATAATATTGAGTATGCGCGTAATGATAAAGAGTGACGACGCTCTCATCCCCACCTGGCTCGCTCTGTCACGCCCTGCACGTGCTCTATCTCCTCTCAGCAGCATTACCCTCCGGACACAGTTGGTCAGAAAGCAATTATTGGAAAAGTGGCCGCCAAAAGCTTCAATATAGATAACTTGAGAGGGGCCCCACCGAGCGCTGTTTGCTCTCAGACTTACTTCTCGGCTTTGTATCGCCGGGAATCTCGTCCGCCAAATCCCGCGAGAATCCCTATTGCCCGAGATCGGAGCGCCGCGCATGTCACTTTCAAAAAGACCGACAACTCTTTCGCAGACAATCTCTCTGTCCCGTGTCGTAACAGGCAATGCTCAGTCAACGTTCGAGCGATTACAAGCGATGACTTGTAACATCTTGCGAAGTGCACGGGCGGAAAATTTTAATCTAATCATCGAATGAAAGCTTCCAGACGATTTGTAAAGGATGCGGGAAGGATTAACGCCGCCATTTTGAATATTACCCGCAATCCTTTGCGACGCATGTGGGACGTGGTGAAATGTAAGGGAGCGTGTTTGCTCAGTGTGATTGCTGGTCTGACTACAAGCACGTTGGCTTTGATAGAGCATGAAAGATGGGTCCAGGATCTTGTCTTCGCTTTGCCTATGAGACAGATAAGCGTTTAATTTATCTGAGACAAAAGCCTTTGGCGGTAGCACCGACCCGTTAGAATTAAAACAACCAATAATGAAAGCCATGCCCTGCAATTAGAATGATATAGGGGTTTCATGGTATTCGTCCAATATTGCGAGGATTGACTATGAGACGGAAATTGTTCTATAATTGTGAGTTTACCGATTGTGTCGTATCTTCTGCTGGGTTTCAAATCAGTCAAGGAATGATATCAAGAGTTCAGTACCCAACTGTACTTTGTCCCGAAATTGCGAACCAATAACTTGTCGTCTGCTATAGCGTAATTTTATGATGACCAAAACACAGTCAGTCAATTTGTGTATCCGGCAATAGGTCAAACATGAAATAGCTCTAGACAGATGATACAAAGTTGAAGGGATGGAAAGGAATCAAATCAGTTTAATATACACACATGTGTAAAGATATATATATATATTATCTAAGACGCCATTTTGGAGACGTTTTGACTGAAAGAAGTCCAAGGGCAATCACTGTATTTTATTTAGACACACATGCAGTGATACACTCCAACATGCTGCGTGACTATTCTGATTAATTAAATCAGTTTGAAAAGCGAAACAACTTCTTTACACAAACTTTTCTTCGCAAGAAGCCTGATTCAACTCATTGATATATTTATTCACTTCTAGCAAATAAGACATGAGGCACAATTTTGTTCATTTTCATATTACATTCTTTTTTTTTATATGGTTTGATGAAGAATGTGACGTTTTATTTAAATAAAGTAAAAAGAATAAAATGTGGTAAAAAAAAACCTAATAAATGTAAAGACCCAGCTTGGAGTATGTATTTAAAAGAAGAAATTAAGGTGTGACGCTTGTGAAAATAAAAGAATAGATCGGTTGTTGTTGTCTTTTAAACATTTCTTTTATGTTTTAGTTTTTTTGGTGTTAGTCTGTGTGTTATTTTGTTTGTTTGTTTGTTTGTTAATCGTTTTCTGTTTGTTATGTGTGTGAGCGCGGGGGGGGGGGGGGGTGTATCAGATAGCATGATTTGATATCTCTCTTTGTGAGACCTCGTGTCTCAGGAAAAAGGTGACAAACAAAATCAAATAGAATGTAATCAATTCAATAAAATGTGTACGAAGACTGGTCAGACGTATGAACATAGAAATAACACTCACAAACATTAACTGACACATACCCACAAGCACACACACATACACAGACAGACAGAGAGACAAACACACAAGCACACACACATACACAGACAGACAGAGAGACAAACACACACACACACACATACACACACACACATACACAGACAGACAGAGAGACAAACACACACACACACACACATACACAGACAGACAGAGAGACAAACACACACGCACACACGCAAGTGATCTTATCAAGTAAAAAGTCACAACCTGAAATGTTCCAACGGGAAAGAAATGACTCTCTTCAAAGAGAATAATGAAATGAAATGAAATAAAACAAAAGAATTGTAGAAAAACATGTTTCTTTTTCAAAAACAATTCGCAATTTTCAATAAACCTGTCAAATCAACATGAATGTATTCCTCAATTGAAATTGTCAGAAAAAATGTCAAAAAAATGAAAAGGTTGCCTAGCTTCCATGGGTCCCGCTGAGACTCGAACTCAGATCACCCGGCTCAATACCAGGTATGCTACCAGTTACACCAAAGGACCACGCGACATATTGGGGAGAATTTAAGCCCTATGAATGTCCAGCTAGCCACGCAATAGGACTAGGGGTACAGGTGCCTGAAACTGACCGTGGGCCTGACTGCTGCGGGTTGAAGTTATACAATGTAGTACATTGTTGATAACTCATGTACGGGCTTTGTTTGTTTGCTTGCACACGCACACGAACGCACAAAGACACGCACACACAAACAATAGGGCAAACAGTACACACAAATACAAAACGATACACACACACACTGACGCACGCACGCACGCACGCGCTCACACACGCACGCACGCACGAACGAACGCACGCACGCACGCACACACGCACGCACGCACACACGTACGCACGCACGTACGCACGCACGCACGCACACACGCATACACACACACACACACGTACGCACGCACGCACGCACACACACACACACACACACACACAAACATACACACACACACATACACACACACACACACACACACATACACACTCACTCACTCATAGTCATTGTCATTACACTATTGTTTGACCATACACATTTTGTCGTGTGCCTATGCAAGGTCAACACACACACACACACACTGTAGGCATTACCGCACATTATAAAGCAAACACGCGACCCTGTTCACGACGCAACACTGGCCTCTAATCTAAATATAACGAAACCAGCTGCTTGCTACCAAACAAAGTCTTGTGCTACAGCTTACTGTCGCTCTGATGCATAATGCATAATTATACTTTCTTTCTTTCTTTCTTTCTTTATTTGGTGTTTAACGTCGTTTTCAACCGTTCACGGTTATATCGCGACGGAGGGAAGGGGGGTGATGGGATAGAGCCACTTGTCAATTGTTTCTTGTTCACAAAAGCACTAATCAAAAATTTGCTCCAGGGGCTTGCAACGTAGTACAATATATTACCTTACTGGGAGAATGCAAGTTTCCATTACAAAGGACTTAACATTTCTTACATACTGCTTGACTAAAATCTTTACAAACATTGACTATATTCTAAACAAGAAACAGGAGAAACAGAATTCGTTAGTCGCCTCTTACGACATGCTGGGGAGCAATTTGCGTAATGAATGAGGAGCAGAATTTTAACTGTTTATAGTTAGTCTTTGGTTTTTCTCTGCGATCATCTTTATTCATTAATCTCTCAGAAAAACCAAAAGTTCCATCTGAGTGTACATTCAGTAAATAGTTACAGAACTTTTAAGATACCTAGCGTACCCACAGCACCTTTTGACATTGGCTCATATACCAAAACACCACCGCCGGACTGCGGTCTGTGCAGAGTCAGGGAGTTTGGTACGAATAAAGTGTTGCATATTGACACAGGCGATTTGTGAAGAAATTAATTCATACAATATCCACAATCAATGTCCTAGTTGCATATTTTCATTAGTTTTATGTAATGTATCTTAAATACAATTTTGTTTAAAAACCAGTCAGTACAATTATATCCAGTGCCGCACAGACAGCAGTAAGACTGCTGATTGTTGGTAAATGTCCAAGAGGAAGGTATTATTCAACGTGTGGTGAGATCTGAGACGATGAACTAAATCGTTTACACAAGAAGGACCGTGCCGTTAAAACTAGGGGTGGACTTTTTCGCAGTTGTCGCATTTTTGCGACGGGTGTACCGAATTTTGCGACAGAAAATGTTTGAAGCCCTTGTGGATGACTCGGATGCAAACAACGCTTCTAGTCTGCCACAAACATTCCGCACCTATGAACTTTGTGTTCTTTGAGTTACTTTTTCGTGTGGTTACGTCCGGTTTGCGTGCTCATTTTAAAGTCTCCAATACGTGTTAACAGGGTCTGATGACTTATCTACTAACGACAGACACGTAACGTGTGTGGAAACCTGCCGGCATGGTTGTGTCATAGCGCGGTGTGAGTGATAATGTGGTAACACAACGCAGGTGGTCATAACTATATACATGTAGTGACGTAAGCGACGAAGTTTACTGAAAGTATAACATAACAAACAACACAACGAAGGCGAAAACAACAACGAATACAATAACAACAACAATAAAAATAACGACAACAAACAATGGCAAAATCAAAAACGACGACAAAGAAGTATAGAAAATATCTGACATTTATGTGACCTGTATTCAATTTTGATGAATTAATTAATCCCTCAATAATTACAATGCACTCGGGCAATCTAGCATTTATTAAATAATTAATCAAATAATTTATCTATTTTATTATTCTTTCATTTATTCATTCATTCATTTTATGCATTCATTCATTCATTCAGTAATTCTCCTCTTATTCTTCATCCTTCTCTTTCGTGCATCTGTATTTGTGAAATGAAATGCGCAGGCCGCGAGGGCGAGTGTCGGAAGAAAGGGAAGTGTCACATCTATCATCCGTCACATAACGCATGGCCAGCACATCATCGCCATTATGATGGAACGCCTACTAATGGACCCACGTCTTGGGGCCTGGCTCGCTCATATTTCTACACACCATCCTCCCCTCCCCCCCCCCCTTCCTCCCCTCAAACCATCCACTCTTATTTATCCTCAAGAAACCTCTCCAGCCACCACCCCCCCCCCCCCCTAACTTCATTCCGACATTCCAAAATGCACGTCCCTCTTCACCTCCCCCTCCCTCCGTTGGCTCCTTTCCCATTCTCTCTCCTTGCCCCCCCCCCCCCCCCAACCCCCCTTCACACCCCCACACCGTCGCCAGCTCCATTCCCAACTTCAAATTCGATTTTTCTCACCCCCTCACCGCCTCTCCCTCTCTCCCCTCTTGCGCCTTCTGTCTCTGTCTGTCTGTCTCTCTTCCTCTCTCCGCCGACACCCTCACCTCATTCAATTTTCTTCGATTTCACTTTCCTCCAAGTCCTACTCTAACCAAGGCGCTCTGTGAAGAAGCAGGTCTTGCAAGGCTGAGTGGCATTAGCCTACAGTCTCAGAGGTCAAGGGTTCAACCCCTTCCTCTGTCCTGTCTTTTTCTTATATTTTCCCGTTCGGAATCGTTACAGTTCGAATTATATTTTGTAATTTTGAATCTTTCAAAAACGGATTCTTGAATCCTAATTTAAATGTGAAATAAATCTTGCATGAAATGTGTACTGCTGCTCTGCTAATCGTATCAAGGATCTGCTCCTTTTTTCGCCTCTTCTGTGTATCTGTATCTGTATCTGATGTATATCTGTATCTGTGTCTGTATCTGAATCAAGGCATAGCCTTGTTTTACACTGACGCTCCTCATCTTTTTCACAGGTCACCTCTACCACCAATCATCACCTGAAACGCCGTTCCTGTACCAATTGTAGTAATAAAACGTCCTACTGTGATACACAGACTAACTAACCAGTACACGCAGACACACTGAGACAGACAGATAGAATGACGGGCAAACACAGACACACGCGCGCGCGCACGCACGCCGCACACACGCCCCCCCCCCCCCCACTCACACACACACACGCACATACACACAAACACTTTTAACAACCCTCTTGCTCTTTTTGCTTTTTATCTGACGATTTATTCTCAGTTTACTCCTCTCAGCTATCCCCCATTCCAAACTCTCAAACCCCCGCCATTCCCCCAACCACCCCCGAACTCAAAGACCCAACAAAACCTCTTCCGTCTTGAGGGAGGGGAGAGAACTGATCAAGCGAAAATTAAACTTGCATTTTTGGATTGAAGGCCCAACACTTTGCTAATTTGATTCCCCCTTTAGAGGCGCCGGTTGGGGAGGGGCGGCAAGAGGGCGGCTATAGGGCGGCGTTTAGCGGCAGTGGGGGACTAGTGATGGGCCGTTTCACAGTGACTGGTCGTCTCTCACCAGCCGCTTTTCTACTAAGTGTCTGATTTGTTTTCATTAAACTGTGTTTTTGTGGGTTTTGGTTTTCACAATCGTTTAGGAATTGAAGTGCGTATGTCTTCCGCTGTCAGACTGATGCGGAAGAAAAAAATAATGTGAAAAGAGACAAACAAGTATAATTATGTTATCATTCCTATCAATCAACCTCCCGCACTGTGTGTGTGTGTGTGTGTGTGTGTGTGTGTGTATGTGCGTGTGTATGTGTGTGTGCGTGCGTGCGTGCTTGTGTGTGTGTGTGCGTGCGTGCGTGTTGTGTGTGTGTGTGTGTGTGTGTGTGTGTACGTCTGTGTGTGCCTATATTTTTGTCTGTGCGCGTGTGCACGTGCTTACGTGAATGCGTCTGTGCGTGAGTGAATGCGTGTGTGTGTCTGGTTATTTGTGTGTGTATCTGTGTGCACCATATCCATCCATCCCTTTATGCGCACGTGCTTGCGTCTACATATCTAATGAGAGTTACTATGCAGGGCCGGACCCAGGGGGGGTTCCAGGGGTTCCGGAACCCCACCCCTGGAGAAAGCATGTACCTTGCTTTGAGTGTTTTTTTTTGTTGGTTTATTTTTTAATAAATTTTTTGTGTGTCTCTAACACATTTTATTCAATGTGAAATCCGATGAGAAAAAGGTACCCCCCTCCCCCCCACCAACTCACACTGACAGGCCTTAACCCTCAAAACAAGGCCCAGAATGCACCAGATTGCACAGATTTTAACCGTTTTTCAAAAATTTTCCGGGGGAGCATGCCCCCGGACCCCCCTAGTTCGCGCGCCTGCAAAGCAGGCGCGCGCTTGTGGCTTCGCCACTTCGCTGATTTGCCCCCCCAAAAAAGGAGGAACCCCCCCTTTCTTTTTGCTTTTCATCTTTTTCTCGTTTTCTCTCCAAACGATCAAAACTCTCTTTCACGTATTTCTCACGTTTCTCTGCAGCAAGACCCAAAGTCTCTGCCTGTTTAACGAACTTGTCAAACAACGCATCATAATCATCTTCGCTCTCCATTGTGTAAGTTTTGAACTTTCAAAATCACACCAAAATATGACCAAGTTTAGAGAAACAACAAATTTGAAAAAGTTTCAAAGAATAATGCAAGTTCAAGCAATCTACTTGAAATCTGTCAAGTACCACAAAAAATCTTTCACCCGATACAATAGTCAACACAAGACTATATCCAAACACGTTTTTGCGTAAATCTCACGCAACAATATCCAACAATTTTAATTAAAGTCAGATACTAAGTTAATGAAGTCAAAAACGAATCTTGGTTCAAAACATATATACAAGCACAAACAAAACAACAACCCCAAACCACAAATAGTAGGAAAAAATTCAAAGTTCAAAGATGCAAACACAAGTAAATACTTAAGACTAATCAACAAGCTAAGTACTAAATCAGAAAATCAAAGCCAAACTAAATAAAGTCCAACTAAAGGAAACGCAGTTGGAAGCAAAATAAAAACAAAGTTCCAACAAAAAATTTATGAAATAAAACAACCCATATCAATCAAAGTTTTAAATAGTAACTTAAAATAACTATGTATACACTACTAATGAGATTAACTTAATCTAAATCAACAAGACAACAAAAAATGTAGTTGGAGGCAAATAAAACAAATTCCACAAAAAAATTTATTAAAGTGACACAATCACCAAACAGCAGACTAAATTAAACCACAAAAAAAAAATTCAAAGTGCTCAATCAACTACCATAGCAAATAACAAATCAAAAATAAACTAAAACTTAAACTAATTAAAGTCTATATCAAAATATCACAACTAATTACCTTAATTACTTACAACAAACTTACAAACTCAACAAAATCAATGCCACAAAATCAATACCTAATCAATCACACTAACAAAAAAAAATTTCAAAATCAAATTAGAAAAGTTCAAAGTCAAAAAGAACAAAATTAATCAAAGATATTCAACCTAACAAAGGCAAAGGGCAATAAACAACAGATAGATCCCTATTCCAAAGCAGAAAGAAAAAATGTTCTAACTATTTTACAAAATGAAAGCACAGAAAAGAGCAATGAAAGAGAAATGAAAGACCCCACAGGTAGAAAAATGAAGCTAATCCCTCAGTGCTTAGAACTGTACAGTAAGCACTACCGTAAAACTGGAGACGGTAACAATACATGAACGACACAACTATTCAATCTGAAAAATCTCTGTCTGCGTGACCTACTGCCAAAAAGTTCTGAAAACCCAACACAGGGGACAAAATTAAATGTAGTAAAGCAGGGAAACAACTACAAATTTAACTAACACAGAGTAATCGGGGTCACCAAATGTTACGGCCGGAATTTACGTGTGTATGTCTGTGTGTATGTATATCTACTCCTATCAGAAATTGTGCGTGCTACTCTCTGTTTACTATCTAGCCTTCACACACACACACACACAACACTCCAACCAGGCACAAAGACAAGAACACAGTATAGCCCTTTTCCCTTGCACCTCTATTAGAATGTTCAATAACACAACATAAACATATTATTATACATCCATTCTACAGATCACTTTCACTCAACATGAAAGTTCTATTTCTGTTAACACACACAGAAATCTAACTGCACAAAATTACATACATGTTACTTTGTCATGCAGTCTACAATTCACGTGCACACACGTATAACACTTTAAGCTTTGTTCCGTGAGAACCTGTCCGTCTCAATACACACGAAGTCATTGTCTCAAGCAATACTTCTGTCAATATTCACTTCTGTTACACACAGATGATAAAAACCCACGACGCTCGACGTCTCGTGGTTGTTCACTTGGGAAACGTATCTCCGTACAGCTATCACGCTGGTTAATTGCTCTCAGTCGTACTCACAATATACAGTGGCACGCACTGCTTCACCCCACCCACACAACTGTCTCGTGTGGTGGAATGGGACGGGGTTCCCGTTTTGCAGCGCTTCACGCTGTCTCCCCTCCTGCGTTCCCACAGCTCACGGCTGGAGCGTGAGGGTAGAACCTCCCGTCTCGTTCCCACTTCCGCGACCGCTCTCGGCCCGGGATACTTCCGCGACCCACTCGGCCCGGGATGCTAAAATACACAAGTTTAAACTACCATAAGTCTCCATACTTGAATAAACTTTTATGACATTCTTTATCACTACCGTCAACTAACTTATGCGGTTACAGTATATACACCCGCTTACTCATAAGCGACTTCATTTCCGAAAACATGTAAACATTCCCTTTTCAACAATGGCTGACAACAACGCACGCTTTTCAGCCAATTCACACATGACTCTCCCGGTCATTTCTCAAGTCAATATTTCCGAGCAAAATAATATCTCCGAGCAAAATATCAATTCAATAAATACCTGTAAACACAGCAGCTGAATCTACCGATTCAATACCGCGGCACGAGTCCCCAAACGACCTCCAGCGCCCGGTGAGAAACTTTACAATCAGGAGACACTTCTTCTCCTGTCGATAGTCTGCAAAGCTCTGCTGTCTAATCTATCTACAAACGTGACCTCAGTCAATACTCCTCTCTGATTGGTCACATCCCACTGCATTGCGTCAACGACATCTCACCGTGCGGTGTCTACTCAAAGTTCGTGGCCCATGAAACTTTGTACACCTGCGTCACATAACTCCAATATACACCTATGTACAAATCCGTTTGTCACAACAACTCATTTGGTCCGGCCCTGCTATGAATATAACGTTTTGTTCTGTCACAAAGTAAACGTTGCAATAACTTACCATTGTTGTATTTTAGATGCACAACCCCAGAGCTTCTCCTTCAGGTCCACCATCTCCGGCATCGTAAAGAAAACGCGCCAGGACGATCGAGCTATGACAGGTCTGTATTGACGGGGACCCGGGCAGGGAAAAAGCAGGGTTCCCAATTGATACGATTAGCATTGGAACACACGCACATCTCAACGAGATTTCTCGGCCCTCGCTCTGATCAATGCCTCCTGTATGGCGACATTATTTGGCCATGTTGTGAAAGACGAGGACGAGCAAGTCAAGGATGATGGGGATGGGGGAGGGGGGGGTGGGTAGATGCAGAAGGAAAATAAAGGAGGGTGAAAAAAGGAAAAAGAGGAAGGGTGGAAGAGCTTGACAAGGACAAGTAAGTGCAGACGCAGAGGGTGGAGAATACTACAGTAAGAAGGGATAGGACAGCATCTAAAGCCACTTGTGATATGTTTTAGTTTGGCTGAAATAATTGGCAAGTCCAGACTGGAAAAGAATTACAAGAGCTGACAAAAACATTTTGCACCCCCAACAGAAATTTTACACTTGGGTCCTTTATTGGCAAATAACATACATTTCCTTTTGCACTGTGTCTATAGTCAATTTCGTTTTGACATCGATCCCTGGGTCATAAAGCCATCAAACAAGGCATATGAGATGACCATCTGTTTGTTAGTTTTTTTGTTATAAGAACATTGGGCGGTTACTCGTGGAATGGAAGCGTTATCTGATGTCACTTACTTAGAGGATCTACGACGCGAAACAATGTGAAGACTCGAATTGTTTCAGGCAACTTTCCAAAGGGAAAATGGATGGACTGTTGCCATGTATGTGTTCAAGTATTAATGGTCGTAGCCCGAACAAAACATGGGAAGAAGATCGACAGGAGGAGGTGCGTGCGCTTTTACACGTGCGCGGTACACGCATGCGTGCGTGCGTGTATTTGTACGAGCATTTCTGTACGTGAGCGCACGAGACTGGCTGACTGGTAGTTTAGGACCAATTGGCCTATCTTGGGAAAGGTAGAGTTGGTATGCTGTGTTCAGAGCGAGAGAGTGAGACAGGGGGGAGCATATCATCTGAACCTTTTTGAGCTCCTTGATCAAGGTAGACAACCGACAAAAATGAGCGGGGGTAATTTCCCTTGGCGTAGCTAGTCAGACAGGGTCAGACATTATAGAGTCGTTTTCGTTTAATGTCGGGCTACGATTAGCCCTCTGATCGCGGGCAAAAAATGGGCCGGAGTCAAGTCGCCATTGGAAACCAATTGCTCCTCGGTCTGCGAGGAGTCATTAAATGTCGTTCGCGCTTATTGCCAGAATCTCATTAGCACCTAATCATCATTAAAGGAGCACGACTGGTGCGGGGGGAGTGTGGCCCTTGCAACCTTTCTGTCTCCAAACACTTCTCTACGTCAGTCTTGAGTTTGTTGGCCCGTTGTTCTGAAAGGGTCAAATTTGTACACAGTGATACGTATTGGGTTTTTTGTTCGTGAGAGAGAGAGAGAGAGAGAGAGAGAGAGAGAGAGAGAGAGAGAGAGACAGAGAGACAGAGAGAGGGAGAAACATAGACAGAGAGAGAGATAGAGAGAGTGAGACAGAGACATAGACAGAGACATGGCAGAGAGACAGAAAGAGGGAGACAGACAGACAGAGAGACAGACAGACAGACAGACAGAGAGACAAACAAACAGACAGACAGACAGACAGACAGACAGACAGACAGACAGACAGACAGACAGACAGACAGAGAGAGGGGGAGAGGTAGAGAAAGAGACAGACAGACAGACAGACAGACAGACAGACAGACAGACAAACAGAAAAAAGGAAAGAGAAAAAGACAACACAAAGACAGACAAGACGGAAGGCAGTACTGTGAAAAACGTTCATGTTCCCAAAGCTGAGTCTTCTCGAGATGGAATACTCAACAAGCTACCAACAAACCATGACTTGAGGGCTGAGATGGAATACTCAACAAGCTACCAACAAACCATGACTTGAGGACTGATGTGCAATACTCAACAAGCTACCAACAAACCATGACTTGAGGACTGAGGTGGAATACTCAACAAGCTACCAACAAACCATGACTTGAGGACTGATGTGCAATACTCAACAAGCTACCAACAAACCATGACTTGAGGACTGAGGTGGAATACTCAACAAGCTACCAACAAACCATGACTTGAGGACTGAGGTGGAATACTCAACAAGCTACCAACAAACCATGACTTGAGGACTGATGGAATACTCAACAAGCTACCAACAAACCATGACTTGAGGACTGAGGTGGAATACTCAACAAGCTACCAACAAACCATGACTTGAGGACTGAGGTGGAATACTCAACAAGCTACCAACAAACCATGACTTGAGGACTGATGTGCAATACTCAACAAGCTACCAACAAACCATGACTTGAGGACTGATGTGCAATACTCAACAAGCTACCAACAAACCATGACTTGAGCGCTGAGATGGTATACTCAACAAGCTACCAACAAACCATGACTTGAGGACTGATGTGGTATACTCAACAAGCTACCAACAAACCATGACTTGAGGGCTGATGTGGAATACTCAACAAGCTACCAACAAACCATGACTTGAGGACTGATGTGGAATACTCAACAAGCTACCAACAAACCATGACTTGAGGACTGATGTGCAATACTCAACAAGCTACCAACAAACCATGACTTGAGGGCTGATGGAATACTCAACAAGCTACCAACAAACCATGACTTGAGGGCTGAGATGGTATACTCAACAAGCTACCAACAAACCATGACTTGAGGACTGATGTAGAATACTCAACAAGCTACCAACAAACCATGACTTGAGGGCTGATGGAATACTCAACAAGCTACCAACAAACCATGACTTGAGGGCTGATGGAATACTCAACAAGCTACCAACAAACCATGACTTGAGGGGCTGAGATGGAATACTCAACAAGCTACCAACAAACCATGACTTGAGGACTGATGTGCAATACTCAACAAGCTACCAACAAACCATGACTTGAGGACTGATGTGCAATACTCAACAAGCTACCAACAAACCATGACTTGAGGACTGATGTGCAATACTCAACAAGCTACCAACAAACCATGACTTGAGGACTGATGTGCAATACTCAACAAGCTACCAACAAACCATGACTTGAGGACTGATGTAGAATACTCAACAAGCTACCAACAAACCATGACTTGAGGACTGATGTAGAATACTCAACAAGCTACCAACAAACCATGACTTGAGGACTGATGTGGAATACTCAACAAGCTACCAACAAACCATGACTTGAGGACTGAGGTGGAATACTCAACAAGCTACCAACAAACCATGACTTGAGGACTGATGTGGAATACTCAACAAGCTACCAACAAACCATGACTTGAGGACTGATGTGCAATACTCAACAAGCTACCAACAAACCATGACTTGAGGACTGATGTGGAATACTCAACAAGCTACCAACAAACCATGACTTGAGGGGTTGATGTGCACGAAGCCAAAGGGGGTGCCACCTACCTGGATGGAAACAACCCGCGGGGTCTGATTGGCTAAAATTACAAAACATCTCAATTCCAACCAATCCGATCGATTGACCGGTGGTATACCTTAATGGGTGGCACCTAGTTTCGCGTCGTGCACTTCAACCCTGGGAGATGTGACGGGAGGTGGGAGTGGGGACATGCCATGCATGAGCTTTTATAACCTTCTTCATTCTTACTGTCGAAAATAGTTTTATAGACTGAGAAATACTCATTTTGTCATATAATCATGCATTCGCTTGCGGCTTCGTGGCAGGCGGTGGAAAATTCCATCAAGATAAGTTTTCG
The DNA here is from genome assembly GCF_037325665.1 of Littorina saxatilis. Lineage (NCBI taxonomy): Eukaryota > Metazoa > Mollusca > Gastropoda > Littorinimorpha > Littorinidae > Littorina > Littorina saxatilis. Next base: position 3,894,194 of record NC_090258.1, on the reverse strand, counting down.
TAACTAATTGTTTGTCTGTGCACTTAAAAAACCTTTGGGTCGATATATTTGTGAATGTAACGTATTTTTGTCAATAACTAACGTTCCAACAATTACCTTTCTTGTTTTTTGATTTATAAACAGAGACCACCGTGTAAACTGAAAAAGAATGAGGGCTGACTATGTGCATCGGGCCAAAAGCTGACTGAGACCCTGAATGTGGACTTTGTCAAAGAGGAATAACTGTCGTTGATTGTGAACTTTCTGTTCAGTTTGTGGAAGGACTTTTGTGTCCTGATTACAAGAAAACACGGGGTTCAAGTCGCCTCTGGTTGATAAAAAAGGAAGGAACTGATCTAGTCCAGAAGTTTACAGACATAGGGCTGCGAACAGCAATGTTTAAATGATCTACATGCCTAATATCTAGTAAATCAGTGAATATTTAGTGAGTAATCCCAAGTCATGAAAAAAGCTAGTTTTGCGTTTTTGAATGGCAGAAGCTCACCCTAACTCAGTCCCGCACAGCTTAATCGGTTGAATTACGTGACGTTACAAATCAGCAACCAACCAACCTTTCAAGGATTCTAACATCACTTCGATCATCACGAAATCGACCTTTTAAAGTTTAAGTCACCGGACACGGACTTGTTGTGAAAGAAAAAAAGTCACATAAATTAACCTAAAACTGCTTACAAAACACATCAGTGTGGTCAGAATATGCATGAAAGGGGTTTCATTGCTACTGATATTCCTCGTCTAGCCCCACCCCTCTTCTCTCTCCTTCTCTCTTTGTCTATACGTCTTTCTCTTCATGTGTCCTTAGCCCTATTTATCTGTCCTTCTGTTCGTCCATATATCAATCCAGTTATGTGTCCATCTTCCTGTCTGTCTGTTTGTCTATACGTTTTTCTATTTATGTGTCCTTCTTCTTGTCTGTCTGTCTGTCTGTCTGTCTGTCTGTCTGTCTGTCTGTCTGTCTGTCTGTCTGTCTGTTCGTCCATACATCATTCGAGTTATATGTCCTTCTCCTTGTCCTCTTTCTCCTTCTTCTTCTGCGTCATTCCTCACTTTCTCCTTCTTCTTCTGCGTCATTCCTCACTTTCTCCTTCTTCTTCTGCGTCATTCCTCACTTTCACCTTCTTCTTCTGCGTCATTCCTCACTTTCTCCTTCTTCTTCTGCGTCATTCCTCACTTTCTCCTTCTTCTTCTGCGTCATTCCTCACTTTCACCTTCTTCTTCTGCGTCATTCCTCACTTTCACCTTCTTCTTCTGCGTCACTCCTCACTTTCTCCTTCACTTTTCCTTTACCCTTCTTCCTTGACCCCCCCCCCCCCCTCCCATCCCCTCCTCTTCCTCCATCTTCCGCAGGAACCACTTCTCCTTCCGTCCTGCTCTTGATCTCTCACTCTCATCTCTGGCCGAGGCCCGCCATCCTTTAAATCAGATCGCTTTCTGACATCCGATCACGACGGGCCGAAAAGCGAGCCGTTTCCGCCGATAAAGAGAGCAGCGGCCCCTGGTGACAAAAGGATCGATGAGGAAGGGGAGAGAAGCCGGGGTTTTCGCTGGGCCAGCGAACAGGAGTTAATTTGTCTGATAGGTGGCTGGCGCCCTATGATGGGGCGAATTAGTGGATTGAATCGCTCGCCTGCTCCCCCCGCACCACGGAATGGGTTTGGGGAAAAGCGGGTTGGGGGGGGTGTTGGGGGAGGGGGGATGGAGAGGGGGAGGGGCTTGGGGGCACAGTAAAGAAGGGGCGTACTGGTGTGGCTGTCTGGAAGAAAGGCGGCCTCGATTCCGAGAGAGAAGAACTGAGGCACAGAAGCTACAGAAATAGGGATGAAGAATAAGGAGCTCGACAAACTGACGAACGGACGAACAGGCAGAGAGGTGAGACAGAAGGGCAGATGTAAAAAATGAAGAAGATCGAGAAAATCAAAAAGATAAAGCGCATGAGAATATAAGAATGATACTCGTGAAACTGCTGGGGAACGAGACAGTGCAAGAGTGGAAGGAGGCATAGAAAGGGAGAGAAACAGACAAATATAAATGCTTTGGTATTCTGTGGTCCTTAAAAGCCGTATGCATGACTTCTTGAAATGCACAGCGGTTCAAGCTTTCTGATGTATTCTAAATTAATTCCTTTGAGAAAGCAATTGCGGGATATCTGTTTGTTGTTTTTCTGAGATGACAAGATAGAGCGCACCAGGTCTTAAAAGTAATAACATTAGACATTACCCTGCTCTGTTCGTGGCCAGAGTGATGATTTCTATTGTGTTTTAAGGTGCAGGATGCTTTCATGCTCAGTGGACCTGTGATTGGGTAAGAACAAGTATTTTCAATTATTGGTTTCA
>NC_090258.1:3869361-3886861 GCF_037325665.1 Littorina saxatilis | reverse complement strand
GTGCTACAGCAAGAGCTAGGGACGATACAGAAATCTCTACCACGCTTTTGCCCTGCAGAAACACACCATGCTGGATATAGAATCATCCTCTGATTGTCATTAGTCCTCCGCCCCACCCCCACAATGTGTTCTTCTGGTTTAGTCTTGTCAAGTTCACCATCATGGAGAGTTGTGTAATATTGTAATGTTTTTGTCAAGTAATAAAAAAAGAAAAATTATAAGCGGTTTGCTTGAGTTCGTGTGCCTGCTGCATACTGTTAATTGTAACATGTCATGTATTTTGAATACAATTTTGTTTAAACCATAGAGAAACATCCCGGTACGATTCTGACACAAAGAGACAAACGAAACTAATAATGGTCAAATATAAAACGGAATCACATAGAAAAAATAATAAACAAAGGAACCAGTGTCTTTGCAGATATGTGTTGTCCAGGACATTCATTATCAGAACAACCAAACAATTAAACAAAAAAAGAGTGATAAACGTTGAAGGATGAATGATGATACATTGTAGACGGATGCATGTTTTTGATTAAAAGCCCCAAAGTGATGTGCTTGGCAAATTTAAAAAAAGAAAGAAAAAAAACACAACAGTAACCAGGTTTGGTACATTCTTAATCAATATTTCGACAACATGTCGCTGCCTTCTTCCGGATGGAAAAAATAAGGAAAACAATGTTCATTTCAAACAAAAATCTTTGACCCAAACGTGATCCAACCAGAATCGTCTACAAACCGAAACTGATCCAAATATCGACCACCGCTACCCGTCGCTATAACGGAGAAGACTCAGCAGAGGACGAAATTCATCAGCGTACGCTAGCTTCCCCCCCCCCCCCCCCTCTCCCCTTCTTCTCCCAGCCTGTAGTTGGTTGTGGGCAGCACTCACTCTATAGCGAGCCGGCCACCGGGGCAGGGGTCCATTTAATCATTGTGATAACTCGCAGCTTTAACATCAATGTAAAGAAATTCCTCAATGAGGTGGAAAATTAGTTTGGGGCGCGTTACCGTTCACATCTCGCGAGACGAGACTTAGGTGGGCCGAGAGTTCAGCGTGATGAAGCCGTTTACAGGGGGGAATACTCGTGATTGATGCATTTTTCAATTGGCTGTTTTTTGAGCTAATGATAATTTTCCTCGATTTTTGTATCGGGTGAATAAAAGGGAGGTTTTTGTGATCAGTTTATTTTTCTCTCCCTGGAGTGGTTCAACGAAAAGATGTTTCAAATCAGTTCAGTTTGAAAATGTCACCAATTGTAACGGTGGCTTTGACCTTGTCCATTTACTTATGGGGTAGGATCTGTTTTTTGGTGTTGCTGTTGTTGTTGTTGCTGCTGTTGTTGATGTCTTCGTCGTCGTCGTTGATTAAGCTTTAACGTTTTTGTGGCCTCAACATTTTCAAGTCAACGTCCATGTTGTTCGGCTACCGTCTTCCCTTGCGTGTTTCCTTCGATTCCAGCGTGCATGACGTGTACAGCTATGACGCAGACTGTAAGAATAGCTTTTATAGATGCTAAACTATCAGTAATGTCTAACCACCCTCAACGTTTCTTCTTTTTCTTTATCTTTATGTCGTCTTCTCCGTAAGCTACTATTTCTACTTTTAGTCGAATTTTCGACGATTAGGTTTCTACTTATACGGCCATTATTTCTCTCGCGATTAAGCCAGCCATACTCCATTTTCGGGGATAGTCTTAAGTTTGAACTCTGTGACCTAGCTATTGAAATATCACGACCCTCAGTCAGGGTTGGCTTTAAAAACTCACGGAGACAGTAGTATGTTTGTTTTTCCTGCAAAAACAAATAGAGAAAGAAACTGAAAAATCAAAACTTGACTAAATGTAAAAAAAAAAATAAAAAAAATAAAAAAAAGGGCAAGAGTTTTCTTGCAAACAAGGACAAAACTGATACCCAAATGACATTGGTCAGATCGGATCCTGAACTCACCCTCTAAGCAGCAGAACTGAGGCTCGATGGCGGCTGAAATAGGGCATCGCCCAATCTAATCACCCTCCGTCTTTTTGTTCCTTGGTGCGTTCGCTCATTTGTAGCGGCCGCTGGACACGCGTGCTAGTAAAGATTGTCTCCCTTGCTTCGCCCAGCATACAAATCACTGGGCGAAATCGTCTATTGGTTCAACTCCCGGAGCTGCGAGACTCCTCAAGCGTTACCTCCCTTTCCTTACGCGTCATTAGGTGGCGCTGTGATAAGCCAAGATGGCGGCGGCGAGGGTCCCTTACCGCAAATGTAAAACACGGCCAGGAGGAAGCAGTAATTGATTGGGTCTCCGCAAAGAAGGTAAAAGTGCTCAAGTGTCGAGCCTCCGCCAGTCAAATCAACGGATTGACCGGCACTTCTTTCGCCCCCGGCCTTTTCACCACTTATGATTGCGCGCGGACGAGTTTTCGCGCTGTCGAGCCAATAATCAGAGATTTAGCCGATGTGTATGCAAAAGTGAACGCGAGAAAAATATTTTATTAAGTTTTTGTGCAATTTTCTGTTAGACGGGAAAAGAAAGAAGGGTAATAATGAATCAAAGAGCGAAGGAGTAGAAGAGCAGAAGAAGGGAGAACGTTACACATAGCGGGAAAAGGAGGTGGGGGGGGGGGAGATCAGGAGATGAAAGGGCAGGTCTTTTGTAACGTACGTGCCCATGTTATTTGTATATTGAGAATGAGTTACAAAAGCTTTCGCAGGGCAATGAGAAGATTGCAACGTAACCGCAACGAGAGTAAAATAAGTTCGAAATCAATCATCCAATGATAGCCTTTCGAAGTGTCTTTATTTCTGACTTCTTTTTCAATAAAAAAAACAACATTTGCATTCAGACCAATCACCAGGGGAGGTGACATTAATCACAAGGAGAAATGACAAAGAGTTATCCAATAACTTCAAGTGGCCAAACACTGGGGGCCAATTACTACAGAGATCTGCCATGCAGAAGAAGCTCTCGCTAACTTTTTTTAAACTTTATGTTTAAGTCTCCTGTTTTCCTGTTTATTATTGAGAAGTCTCCCAACCGGTGGCAGTAGACTGATTGTTGAGAAGTCTCCCAACCGGTGGCAGTAGACTGATTGTTGAGAAGTCTCCCAACCGGTGGCAGTAGACTGATTGTTGAGAAGTCTCCCAACCGGTGGCAGTAGACTGATTGTTGAGAAGTCTCCCAACCGGTGGCAGTAGACTGATTGTTGAGAAGTCTCCCAACCGGTGGCAGTAGACTGATTGTTGAGAAGTCTCCCAACCGGTGGCAGTAGACTGATTGTTGAGAAGTCTCCCAACCGGTGGCAGTAGACTGATTGTTGAGAAGTCTCCCAACCGGTGGCAGTAGACTGATTGTTGAGAAGTCTCCCAACCGGTGGCAGTAGACTGATTGTTGAGAAGTCTCCCAACCGGTGGCATTAGACTGATTGTTGAGAAGTCTCCCAACCGGTGGCAGTAGACTGATTGTTGAGAAGTCTCCCAACCGGTGGCAGTAGACTGATTGTTGAGAAGTCTCCAAACCTGTGGCAGTAGACTGATTGTTGAGAAGTCTCCCAACCGGTGGCAGTAGACTGATTGTTGAGAAGTCTCCCAACCGGTGGCAGTAGACTGACTGTTGAGAAGTCTCCCAACCGGTGGCAGTAGACTGACTGTTGAGAAGTCTCCAAACCTGTGGCAGTAGACTGATTGTTGAGAAGTCTCCCAACCGGTGGCAGTAGACTGATTGTTGAGAAGTCTCCCAACCGGTGGCAGTAGACTGATTGTTGAGAAGTCTCCCAACCGGTGGCAGTAGACTGATTGTTGAGAAGTCTCCCAACCGGTGGCAGTAGACTGATTGTTGAGAAGTCTCCAAACCTGTGGCAGTAGACTGATTGTTGAGAAGTCTCCCAACCGGTGGCAGTAGACTGATTGTTGAGAAGTCTCCCAACCGGTGGCAGTAGACTGATTGTTGAGAAGTCTCCCAACCTGTGGCAGTAGACTGATTGTTGAGAAGTCTCCCAACCGGTGGCAGTAGACTGATTGTTGAGAAGTCTCCCAACCGGTGGCAGTAGACTGATTGTTGAGAAGTCTCCCAACCGGTGGCAGTAGACTGATTGTTGAGAAGTCTCCCAACCGGTGGCAGTAGACTGATTGTTGAGAAGTCTCCCAACCGGTGGCAGTAGACTGATTGTTGAGAAGTCTCCCAACCGGTGGCAGTAGACTGATTGTTGAGAAGTCTCCCAACCGGTGGCAGTAGACTGATTGTTGAGAAGTCTCCCAACCGGTGGCAGTAGACTGATTATTTCAGGTTGGTGTCCGAACTTCTTTCATTCATCCCATTCCATGTCTTCCCTTAAGGCCCGTCCAGACACTCCCGGCCGACCCTGTCCACATTTGACTTATGCTCAAAACGGCGCACCGCGTCGTGCTATGATCGCGAAGCGTTATTTGCAGAAGAATAGCGCGTGTTCTAATTTCTATGACACAGACATAGAACGACGGAAATTTGACCAATCAGAGCAAACCAGAGCGATGACGTCAGCTGCTCGCGGCGCGGCAGTCGAACGCAACTGAACCTTCTTGTCAGGTGACCCGCTCCACTGATATCGCGTTGTGAAAAAAATCGTCGATGTGTGGCCACTCGGCAAATCCCGCGCGACGCACAAAACGGCCTGCGGCGCTTAGAGCGTAAAACGGCGGCCAAGTCTGGACAGGGCTTTAAGGCCTGCATGGCCATACTTCCGTTACGTTCAACGGTTTACGCATCGCCTTATAAAAGATTTCGTACAGCGGGATTTTGCCGGTTGGCCAAACGTTAATGGAATGTTTTTTATAACGCGGTTCAACATGGCTCCGCACTTCGAACTAAATTTCTCTGAATAGACAGCTCTAATACAGTGTTTGCGTACTTTGTTTTAAGAAACACTTGAATGATATGGTCAAGATTGTTTCATGACTTTTAAATAAGTCATTAAGTATGCGAATCTGCATGGAAGAAAACTGAATCTGTGTTCGCCATTTGTTTGAAGCCAAACGACTCGCCTCTGATTGGTCAAATCGTGTGCGGCTTATGAGTCAAACGGAAGAAAAAGAACATGTCCAATCCTTACGATGTTAACGTTGGCCCACGCGCAAGGCGCTGCATAAGAGATTCATAACGCCAGCGCAAGTGTGGCCACCTGCTTTAGGCAAATAATATGGCCGCCCCTTAAAGCGGGGACCACATTTGGACGCCGTTTTACGCTCTATGCGCCGCAGGCCGTTTTGTGCGTCGCGCGGGAATTGCCGAGTGGCCACACAGCGACGATTTTTTTCACAACGCGGTATCAGTTGAGCGGGTCTCTCTTCAGTTGCATTCGACTGCCGCGCCGCGAGCAGCTGACGTCATCGCTCTGGTTTGCTCTGATTGGTCAAATTTCCGTCGTTCTATGTCTGTGTCATAGAAATTAGAACACGCGCTATTCTTCTGCAAATAACGCTTCGCGATCATTGCACGCTACGGCGCTCCCACGTGGGCCGTTTTGAGCATAAGTCAAATGTGGACAGGGTCGGACGGAAGTGTATGGACGGGCCTTTAGAGGCACAGACCTTCCAAAGTAAACGATTCGGATCACCATCTCAGATCTGACAAGACCATCCCATCACTTGGGCACATTCCAAAATCAACATTATGGCGGCTTCCAGTGCGTAGAGGGGGGAATCGAGACGAGGGTGTGGTGTATGTGTGTGTGTGTGTGTGTGTGTGTGTGTGTGTGTGTGTGTGTGTGTGTGTGTGTGTGTGTTTGTGTAGAGCGATTCAGAGAAAACTACTGGACCGATCCGGCTTCATGAAACTTGACATGAGAGATCCTGAGTATGGTATCTCCAGACGTTTTTTTTTCTTTTTTTTATTTATTTAATGTCTTTGATGACGTCATATACGGCTTTTCGTGAAAGTTGAGGCGGCACTGTCACGCTCTCATTTTTCAACCAAATTGGTTGAAATTTTGGTCAAGTAATCTTCGACAAAGCCCGGACTTTGGTATTGCATTTCAGCTTGAAGGCTTAAAAATTAATTAATGAGTTTGCTCATTAAAGTTGTCATTAAAATCGATTTTTCGCAAACAGATTTAAAATTGATTGCATCGTATTCTTCATCACATTTTGAATCTAAAAATATATACATATGTCATGTTTACTCTTAAAATGTGACCACAATTAACGAAAATAGATTAATTAATCTTACGATTAAAATTTAAGAAATCGATCCAAAAATGATTTCATCTTATTTTTTATCGATTCCTGATTCCAAAAACATATAGATATGATAGGTTGTATTTAAAACAAGCTCAGAAAGTTAACAAGAATACAGAAAAGCGCGCTTTCCTGCTTAGCACAATACGCTACCGCGCTAATCTGGCGTGTCAATATCACTACGTTTTGCACGTGGGAGGTGAGCGATTTCCTTCACGCGGGGATTGACGAAGCTGTACTGTCGTGGTGAAAAAATACAGTGCGTTCAGTTTCATCCCGTGAGTTCGACAGCTTGACTAAATGTAGTAATTTCGCCTAACGCGACTTGTTTTACTTTCTTCGTGAATCAGAGATTGTCATTAGTGTCCGTTGATAAATTACATTTCAAAATATTTCCGCTGTAAAAAAATCAAGTCGCGTAAGGCGAAATTACTACATTTAGTCAAGCTGTCGAACTCACAGAATGAAACTGAACGCACTGTATTTTTTCACCAAGACAGTACAGTTTCGTCAATCCCCGCGAGAAGGAAATCGCTCACCTCCCACGTGCAAAACGCAGTGAAACTAACACGCCAGAATAGCGCGGCAGCGTATTGTGCTAAGCAGGAAAGCGCGCTTTTCTGTATACTTGTTAACTTTCTGAGCTTGTTTTGAATACAACCTATCATATCTATATCAGTGGTTTTGGAATCAAAAAATGATAAAGACTAAGATGAAATCATTTTTGGATCGATTTCTTAAATTTCAATCGTAAGACTAATTAATCTATTTTCGTTAATTGTGATCACATTCAGAATGTGATGCAGAATACGATGCAATCAATTTTAAATCTGTTTGCGAAAAATCGATTTTAATGACAACTTTAATGAGCAAACTCATCAATTAATTTTTAAGCCTCCAAGCTGAAATGCAATACCAAAGTCCGGGCTTCGTCGAAGATTACTTGACCAAATTTCAACCAATTTGGTTGAAAAATGAGAGCGTGACATGGAAGCAGGAATGTTTGAGTAACCAATAAATAAGGACAACACTTTGTAGCGTGTGGCTGTCGTTTACGCGTCGTTTTCATTTCATACCCAATATTAAGTTTGCTTGTTGAGTGGGGGAGGGGCGGGTTTGATGGGTAGATAGCCTAAGGAGATATGTTTAAACAAATATGACAAATAATTCTTTAGCAATCACAAAGAGGACGAAATGATGATAGTGATGACAACGACGATAGTGATGACAACGACGAGGATGAATTTTAACAAAAGTTTGTGAGTACACAAACATTGAGAATATTTCTCACATTCTACAATAAATCATCTGAACGTTTATAAAATTAAATCTGCTTACCATGTATTTTAGCCTCGCACACTGGGCTGAATAAAATATTGTGATCTCGAAATGACCAAACCTGTTGTGATTTCACGACGATCAAAAACCAGCAACAACAACGATGTCAGAAGTGAATCAAAAACCATCATCCAGCGAGCAAGGACGAGAGTACGAGTCAACGGAAGCGCGGGGCAGTCTGAGTAACAAAAAGTGTGCTCACAGCACAGGAAGCACGTCGCAGTTATTTGAATCCACAATATTCCCCTCGCTCCACCAGTGCCGCCATATTGAATGTGTCAACAACTTCTTGCTCTTCCCGCTCAATGCAGCCATTCTTCACCACGTCATCTTTATCAGAAAATATCAAACAAAAGAACAATTTGATCAGTTGGAGAGGACAGTTCGCTCCCCTTTTTATGAGTGTCTGTTTACCGAAAACGTTTTTGTTTTTGTCTGTTTACCGAAAACGTTGTCTGTTTACAGAAAACTCTCGTGGCGCGAGAAATACACAGCGCTGAAACAATGCTGAGTTGTTGAAATGAGATTTCGGTTTGGGTAATTATTTGGAAAATTGTCTTCTGATTGAGTAACGAACCTTTTGATTACCTGGTGAAAAGGGCAAGAACCAGAGACAGTCCATCATTGTGTGGTTGAGTCCATTGTTGCGGGTGAAATTTGCCCTCATCATCATACCGAGAGATGAGCGCAATGTTGACTCCGGCAAATTTGGCGCAGGTACAAGTTGTAGCTTTTTTGTACTACTGTCGTTGGTTTTAGTTTATCTTCGTTTCCCAATCGTTAGCTAAATCTTATATCAGGATTATTCGTTCAAAATATAGTCTTTTGGTTATGATATATTTCAACGCTTTAATATAAAGAGATTCGTGCGTCTTACGAAATACGTTTTTATTTGTCTGTGAATGCTGTGAATGCTTTACCTTAGTTGTTATCAATGTTGTTGCTCCCCCAACCCACCCCTTCCGATTGTCTTGTGTCGATTCTTCCGTTCCGTGTCCTTTTTTCCGTTTATATTCAAACTTCTTTTTCGCCTTTCTACAATATTTAATGGGAAGGCTTTAGGTTTTCTGTAAAGAAAAAAATGTGGCCAGTGCAAGCCCAGGAAACCATGCAAACATATATATATTCATGTTCTTTTTCTTTCTTGTTCTTAATTTGGAAGGTATTGTTTGATAATTCAATAACGCATTTCTGCTTGGGTTTTTTTCTACTTCAAAAGAAATGTTGCTGTACAGACCATAGATTTGTTTTTTCATGACGCAAAATATCGTCAACACTTTCTCTGCACATGCACACAATTGGACAAATCAAGCACAAAAGACCACCATATTTTGAAACCTTTTTTTATCCATGCTCTGCACAGCAACCATTTGTTTACTTTTCCTGACAGGAGAACAAACAGACACTGTGTGTGTTCTTCACTGAACGGATTCTCCCTCTCAACACCAAGTGTCCTTTTAATTTGCTGATAATCGCTGCTACCGGGCCCATAAACATGCAGCACCTGTCACAAACAGGCACAGCGATTTGACAGAATGGACTGACTTATCTCTATTTGCGAGCGAACACGTGGCAGATAATCGTTTTGAAACTAAGGTGTTGGGTGGCAAGCCAGGTAGGACCTACTCTCCTTGGGACACCTGGGTCCTCCCACCTCATTCTTCAGGTGTGTGTCATCGGGAGGTGTTGGTGACTGTGGTCACAGGAGATCCGCCACACGTCCCGTAAAGTGCTGTTCACACGGAAGACTTTCTACCAACTTGTTCACAACTTTCAAGTTTAAAACCGTCACGTGACTTTGGCGGGACGAAACGGGGTTTCGTGAATGGCAATAGACCTTTTTCGTATAACCTTTGCCCCCAGCGTTTCGACCAATCAGATTTTAGGGCACGGCAGCCTCTCTCTGATAACCGGAAATAAGGGGCAGTCTGAAATACCTCTTTCACTGTCGGGGCTCGAAGTACTATTGCCAGAGGATTACTTTGAGAAATTCTGCAAGAAAACGGCTTATCTTGTTCAAAATCATGAACTAAAAGTCAAGGACATGCATGAAGGTATGGTTTGAAACGGCTATTGGTGGTATATGGACGAAAGACTTGGCGAACTTCCCCTACATAAGCGAAGCAGAGGTGATCGACCACAGATCTACAGATCTCTGGATCAACTTTCTTACTGATACTACTGCGTCGACGTTCGACAAGTTATACGACACATCCAGCGCAAAGAATGCAAAACCTTGGGGTAAACGATAGACATACTGTGTGCATAAAATGTCTTTCTGCATGGCACAACAGCTAGTAAGCAACTGTGGTGATCAGACTCAGAGCGAGTGTGCTGACGTCAATGAAGCAGACTCGCAACGAAGTGTATGCTGTTGTGGGGGGACGCTGACCGGACAGGCACTTGGAGCCTACTGCGAGTGTATTGCTGGGTAAGTGTTGTTGGCCTTGTATGTTTTGTGGGATTAACTTGATGGCTGCGTTACTTGGTATCTTACACAATCAGTTTTCATACTCAGTCATATAATGCATGGCACACAAAGTGACAAACACACACAGAGATTCATAATTCTCTACTGAAAATGTCTGCATGCAAAATCTGTCATTTTTGACAAAGTTATGAGCAGCATGTTAATGTAATTTCAATCAGTATCTCCAGGAGACCATGCCATGTTGGCTAGGCATGTTCAATAGAATACCAGGTACCTGAGTGTGGAGTTTTATTTAATGTGTACGTACACATGTGTTTGTGAATCCTCTTGTCAATGAAGGTTATCACTGCAGTAAGATCAAATTCCATTCTGAGCCGGTATATATTTTATATAGATCTATATAAAATATATCTATATCAACAGCATGCGCTTACAAGCTCTCTGTAGGAATTCCTAGGAAAGATAAAGTTAATTGTTATTAGCAGGCTAAGGAAAATCAAGATGACACAAACAGAATTTGAATGTGTGTTGTTGTTTTTACCCAGAAAGGACAGTCTTGCAACCATGTGGCCGCCACACTTTTTGCTGCTTCACACTACATGGCTGAAGGAATCGACACTGTGCCAGCAGACAAAACTTGTACACACTACAAATGTATGTGGAAGGGGCATGCTGCCATGAAAACTGCACCAGCTGCTCTCGATGACATACAAATTGTTAAGTAAGTGTGTATAATAATTAATATTAAGGAAATTAGGGTTGCATTACCTAGAGGTTTACATCAGAGTGTGATCTATTTTTTTCAGAACATAAGTCTCAAAGTTAAAATATAGAGCTTGTTAACTACAACAGCTACAAGACTGGGGAAAGTGAAACAGTGATATTTATAAAGTGCATTATCAACAAACTATGCATTTTACATTTAGTCAAGAGACCAGGGCGGTGGTGTATGTTTGTGTGTAGAGCAATTTCTGGAAAACTACAACATTATGTTTAGGTTAAAAACAAACCAGCCCTGAAACAGTGAAAGTGGCAAGTATTTTACTCGCCATAGTTAGTAGAAGCATGCAACTGGTGAGTAGAAGTGTTCATCTACTCGCCAAATGCGAGTGAAGATGCTGAATCAAATTGTTGGTTTGGTTCGTAAAATTTGCTCTCTGGCTGGTACGTTTTCAGAATCACTAGCCAGAGGCTAGTGCATAATTTTTTGACTTTCAGGGCTACAAGCTTAGAAAGTTAAACAGATTTGTTTTAAACACAGGGAAGCGTGATTTCCTGTGGGACAGTTTTGCTACTGCGCTATGCTGGGTTGCCATTTACCTTATTCGACGTGGATGCTGGTTTTCAGCTAAGCATTGTCCTTGTGAAATGTACTGCGTTCAGTATCGTTATACATGTTTGACAGACTGGTGCAACTTGTTTTAGCATTTGTACCCAGCATAAGATTTGCTTTAGTGTCAAGTAAAAAAAATAATTTCATTTTCAGGTATGCTTCAAGACAAGACAAGTTTCCCCGGACGACTCTTCAAGGCCTCAATTTTGATCAAGAAGTCCGGATGCAAGGAAGCGCGACTAAGAGATCTTCAACAACCGGTACCAACCGTTTGAAGGCTGTATATAGTTATGATATACTGAACTAGGGTTTTCAAGGTGTGATATTTTTTTCCAATACCAGTTAATTAAGTTGGTAGCAACAGTTAACTGTTCTGTCAAGTGAAAAATGTATGTAGTTTCAATATGGACAGGTAAAATCAGTACTTTGTTTACAGCGAGGGAGGGTACGTAGTGCTGTCACCTCTGTGTGTGAGTTCAGGTTTAATTTTTTAAATGCCTGCAGTTAAGACAGAAGATTGTGGAAGCTGATAAGAACTTGTGTCAGAGGATAGTAAGAAGTGGTTCGGCTTCGTACGGACTATACCATCATCCATGACTTGTGTGTATTATTCGGAGAACGTATCAGAGCCAAGGACATGTGTTGTGAACAGCGATTCTCAGTGATGAAAGTGAAGTGTGTGTAATGCCGGACTGTATTCTTCTTCAACTTCGGAATGGCAAGGAGGTATTTTGTGAGATGTTTTATGATTTGATATCCATGTAGTGATGATTTCATTCAATAGCGAAATGTTTGAAATGTTCATTCGTTTTGTGCCATGTTTGTTGTTCAAGAGCGTGTTGTCACCATCCCTTATGAATATGGACGTGTGTGAATGTTGGTGCAGACATGAGCGTTTGAGCGAGTGAATTTAGAAGCCCTGTGCATGAAAGTCATTACCGGACAACCAAATCAGCAAACATAGAAATTCCTTGTCATACACATCGATCTGATCAAGGTAATAATGTTAGCACTTTTTTTCCAATTCATTTCACAGTTATTTGTTATTTTTTGGAGGAAATTATAATGCAATTCACCGATTTTAAAAAACATGATTCCAATTGTCTCCCTTGAACAAATTTGTTTGTACAAAATTTGTTACTTACTTTTTTTTTTCAAGGCTATATCAAGGAAAATTCTTTTTGAACTGATTGTGGGACCGTGCACAAGCTGACAGACTTGAACTCAAAAGTTGCAGAAAATTCTTGGCTGCGACTTTTGAGTTCAAGCCGATCAGTTTGTGCACAGTCCCAAGATTTGTCTATATTTATTTATCACTTAAAATAAAATACAGTTTTTCTTTTAATTAAACTGTAGATATGTCAAAGACTGTTTTGAATAATTTTGGGGGGTAATTTTCTTTAAGAAATAACTCAAGTGAATGCACAAATTGTGTACTAAAGTGTCGGAACAAGGGAGACAATTTGAAGCCATTTTAAAAAACAAAGCAGTATATTGCATAATAATATCCTTCAATTATAACAAGAAATAAGGAATAAACGTCTCTTGACATGTTGTCTACCTAATTATCTTGATCACATTTATTTAAAGTGGGAATCGTTATGTTCGTAAGCTCACATACAATCATTGATGAAACAAACTCAGACCAGACCAGAGATTTGATTGATAATGGGCCCTTTATTCTATACAGTACCAGAGTAAATTATATAAACCATTACATGACAAAATAAGCTTCTTGCTATTTGGAGTGATGTGAACCAGTAATGTAGACCTGCCTTTTTTTACGAAGTAGGTACATGCAAACCGAAAGATCACCATATGTGTGAAACCATTCTGCAGTGTCATTTTTCAGTAGAGAATCAACAGAAAAAGAGCGTATGTTCTCCTTCACCTTCATGTTGTCTTTCTTCAAGCCAGAAACATCTTCAGTCAGACGATTAATCACAGAGGCCTGTTATGTAATTGTCATCTGCAGCTCTGCCAACTTGAGGTAGTTTGTGTTCCAATAACAATACCCTCACATGTAGTCGTGTCCCTCTTTGCAAAGGCATGATCTGGCCCTGGTCCTAAGCTCTCACTAGATGCGGAGGGCAAAGGAATGGCTGCTTCTGTAAATACAAAATCAAATGTATACATTAGCAATATAATTAGCATCAATGATCTTGTTATCAGATTACACATGCATCACACTCACAGCATTAAAGCATGAAAATACCTGAGGGAAATAACTCCTGAAATTGAAAAAAACTTAGGGGTGCGGGAGATGCTCCCCGGAAATTATTTTGGAGTGTTCTATGCAAAATCAAAATTGTAGAAATCTAGTGCTATTTTTGTTGTTGCATCAATTCAATGGTACATTTCTGGGAATAAAAAAAATGATTCAGCATGAGCTTTATCGATGTCTTGAAAACTGCATCACTATCTGTATCAAGTAACCTCCTTAATCTTCTCGATTCAAGAGTCGGTTGATTCAGAGATACTGTAGCAACAGATCTCTGGTTGATTGCATGCACGCGGCTTGTCGACATATGTCTAGATCTTGTTTGTTTGTTTTCTAAAATCTTGCAATTGTTTCGTGACCCTTCTTTTGCATCCGTTTTGGGCTGCCGATTCATTTTAAATTTCTTATACACTGATGTAGGAAGACAATTTGAAGTCAGCAGATCATAAATTGATAAAAACAAACAAAGCTTACTTGGCTCTGAGTCTCTTCCAGATCCGATGATATTTTCAGCGTTGACACTGGGGGGTGGAAGCAAAACCGCTTGCTTGTCGTCGGTCTTCACTGAGCGGACAAAGTCACGTCTCCGACCAGTACCTTGTCCTTCTGCTAGAGTCACTTGTTCTTGATGTTCTCTCAAATCCAAAATTAAGGGTGGGTACGAAGTCAAAGGAGTTGGCATCGTTGATAGCCGTGCCATTGCCAGACACGAAGTGACACGAGCAGACTTTTCGTCGGATTGCTTGCACCCATCGCGTCCTTCGCTGTTGCGCCTTCGCAATTGCACCCATCGGAAAGCCATACAATGACAAATTCTGTCCACCGTATTTCTCTTTCTTCATTGATTCCACTGTTGCACTTGCAGTTGTAAACACAACAGTTTGTCTCGTCGTCTCCGCACTTTACTTTGCACCAAGCCTCGTTGTCGATTTTTCCTTTTGCCCCTTTGTTCCGGTAGATCTGACAATAAACTTCACAGCGCATGCGCCAAAATTTAAGTGAAAAAGGTCTATTAGCGCGACTTACAGAATCAACAGCGCCACTATGCGGTCAAGTGCCGCTAAAACCTTTCCCTGCATACCACTCTGGGCGGTACCTCATGACAAGTGTACATCAAGACTCGAAGACATCTGGTTAACTCTGTCAATCTGACATCATTATCAAATTTAATCTGGCACAAAGAGTTTGCAATACCTTTGTCGTGGCCAGCCTGTTGCGCAAAATATCAACCAGCACAGGCAATTTCATTTTTTGCATTTTCAAACTTGTATCTGTAAACTGCCGGAAGTTACCGTTTAATGCGATCTCAAATTGACACCACTCAGTCACAAAGAAAACGACAACAACAAATACGGTGACGCGGCCATTATGGAAGTCATGAAACTGACCCCAAGTATACTTGCACTGCCGTTGAACTCCCAATAACGAGCAAGCTTTGTATTAACATATATACGTGGAACTGACTGGTTTCGTTATTTGAAGTCAAAGGGCTGAGAGAAAAACCATGAGCTTTTTTTTTAAAAAGCAAGGCGAGCAAAATTGACAGGACAACAAATGTATGTGATGTACGCACACACAGACACACACAGACACACACAGACACCGCAAGACTCCGCAGATGAAAGACCTGGCAGACATGGAGACACGGAAAAGAGAAGAAAAAACCTCATTCAAAGCCTATTAAATGCTGGTTTTATTTATTTAAATCGCTGTTGTCTCTTTATAACTATACAAATCAAACACACGAAATCAAATTCTAAACCTTTCCATCAAGGTATTCATTGAACTTGGGCTGTATATAGAAATACTAATGATTATTATCATTATTGTATACATCTATTTCTAACCAACCTCGACACGAAACGAAATGGACAAAGCGGGAAGTGATTGTTTGGGTAGAGAACTCCATATGACGGTGATCAGGTGTCAAGTATTGTTAGACTCAACTCACGGGGCGCGTGTTTGCCGCTGAAATAATGCCTCCATAATACATTCCTCCACTCAGGCCGATAAGTGGAGAATTTCCCCCCGTGCTAACACCTGGACAGGGGGGACACATTGGGCATGGAATTGGCTTCTGTGGTGAATGGACTAGCTCTGAGTCATTGTGTGAATTATAACAGTCTGAACATTATTTGCGCTTTTTGAAGTAAACTTTTCGAAAGTTATTGTCTGTATACTATTTTCTACGTGAATGTGTTTGTGATTTTTGACACATTGGGCATGAAATTGGCTTCTGTGGTGAATGGACTAGCTCTGAGTCATTGTGTGAATTATAACTGTTTCAAAATTACTTTTACTATAGGTACGAAACTTGTCGAAAGTTATTATCAGTATGCTATTTCCTTAATTGCTTCGTGCATTTTTTTTGTATTTTGAGTGTTTATGTTACTTATGCATAAGCCAAATTGAAACATGGTAAAGACATTGTGCTGCTTGCCTAACCCCCCCCCCCCCCCCTTCACTTCTTCTACCTTGTATCCAAGACAACAGTCGCAGACTTAAAGGGTGAGGGGGCGGGGGCGGGGCGGGGAGGGGAGATTTTGCGTGAAATTGGCCATTGATACGGGTAGAATGTAAAGAATTTGGATTATCCAGATAATGAGCAAACGAATGGGAAAATATACAGGCAGAAGTACAAAATAATGAATGAAGAATTGATGGATGGGTGGATGGGTGGATGGATGGATGGATGGGTGGATGGGTGGATGGATGGATGGATGGATCCGTTGGCCATAATACTTTACCTTCGACACTGACTTCTAGCGATTCGAGTCGCGAAAGAACCACTCAATAATTTCACAATATTTGCATCCGCTCAATTCCAACCATTAAATTGAATTATAAACAAGTCCCACTCAAAGATACTAGATTTTCAAGTACCCTACCACAGTCTACCCGGATAACACCTGCACTCCCCTGACGGTGACGAAGACCTCGTGTGTGCGGCGAAGGAGTGACGGGTGGTTGCTACGAAACTCGCAATAGTTGACAGTTCCTTGATAGTCTAGAGGGCCATGCAGATTCTCTGAAAGACAAAAGGTGGAGGGGAAAGTTTACGGCGAGGTTCCGAATCACCCCCTCCTATTTCACCCCCGCTCTTAGTAGCCGACTTCACTTTCAACCTGTGTGTGGTGTCATATCGCCGCGGCACGCTGTGGCAAATCGCCCCCGTATGACGTATATTCCATGCAATGAAGTCATGTTGAATTGTTGACGTTTCTCTTGTATAAGGATAAGGATACGATTTTATATAGTCCTTTGATGTTACCCTCTTTGAAATTCGGGCTGCTTTCTCTCTGGGGAAAGCGAGCTGCCACACAGTACGGCGCTACCCATTTTTTACATTTAGTTAAGTTTTTACAACAACAAAAAATTCATAGACTGGAACACTAGTCTAGTTTAACAAGCATTCTTTGCTTAAATCGCAAAAACGATTTACCTCGGTCTACCAGAATGTCTTGATGAAAGAATGAGGACTGAAGACGGACGGAAGAAAGAATGCACACCAAAAATAAAACGAATGAAGAAAGGAAGAATGCAAAGAACGAAGGAAGAACTGGAGGGTCCCAAAAAAATAAAGAAAAACGAAGGCAACATCAGATCATCAAAGAGACATCCAATAATCCAAAATCCCAACGACGAGACGAAAGCTGAGGACACACCAGCTGCAGCCAAGTTTAACATCTCCTTTACCCGCTCTTTACAGCCAATCACAAGTCAGTCATTTATTATCCGCGGAGCTTGCATCGAATGCTAATGCGTCTCGGAGCAGCGCGGGAATACGCGAGATTTACAAGTGCCTTGCGATATTAATTAAGGTCGGCCTTCTGGCTATTATAGACAGCGTGGAGTGTTTTGACGTAAAATGGCGCGTCAATCTTTAACCTTGCCGCGCCAAAGTGACAAGAGTAATGGCCGATAACCAGGCCTGGTCGACAGGTCTCATTTAGCTTCACAATTGCTACACAAACATCGCTAT
>NC_090258.1:3856861-3866861 GCF_037325665.1 Littorina saxatilis | reverse complement strand
ATGTGACTGGGTGAGACATGAAGCCTGTGCTGCGACTTCTGTCTTGTGTGTGGCGCACGTTATATGTCAAAGCAGCACCGCCCTGATATGGCCATTCGTGGTCGGCTGGGCGTTAAGCAAACAAACAAACAAACACTGTCTTCAAACCTGGTTACAGTCAGTTGACCGTGGAACACTTCCAGTTTGGAGTGAAGGCCAGAGGTCCAAATATTCAAAAACAAATTGACTGCCAACGTTCCAAAATTCAGTATCAAAAAACAAGAAATGTATGTTATTGGAACGTTATATTTATTATAATACAAAACGTAACGTTCCCTGATCTTTTACTCACCGGTCTTTTAAGTGAACAGAGAGACAAACATTTAAAGTACCAGAGATGGCCAATTCGTCCGCCCGATCGCCAGGGAGGGGGGGGGGACAATCCGCCGGGCTAGTAGAAGCCGCCTGGCAACTTGCCCGGCCGGCCAGTGAAAATTCTGGTCAAATCCAACACTTCTGGTTGTACTTTCTAGTTTCAAAGCGTTATAAACACTGCAGATGCAGCAACTTGTGGCGACATTTCTGGCGTGTTATAGACTTTCTTGAAGTTACTCGCCCGCCTGGCGAGTTTAAATTTTGAGATTTGGCCATCCCTGAATACAGAAAATAAACTTATCTGACAAATTGTCCAGAAGCTTGCTCGGAAAACACAAGGGAGACAATCTGTGAAGGGCGGAGGAGCAAAGAGGGACAAACGACTAACCGATGTAGATGTACCAGGGATACTTACCTCGCCGTGACCCGCGATTAAGCATGAATTAAACATGATGATAAAGTGAACAAGAACCTGAATACTACCACTACAGGGCTAAGTTCAACATAATCCACCCACTGTCGGTGGTAGGTAAATTTGCAGAGGAGGCTTTCTTATCAGTGCGCGCACTGCAGCATTTTTTCACACTGCCCAAATCTCACAGGATCTGCACATTGACACGAATTTCCCAGCGATCTAAGACAACTCTTTTCCTATTTACTTCTGGACTGACCTCACTTACCTCCCCTGCTTGTACAGATTTACCTCCCCTGAAAGAGGACATATTAGGACGTGGGCGTTGAAAAACAAATTTATTCTCTTTGAGCAGAGAATCAATCAGACAACTTTGTGACGTTTATTGCTATTTGAACCAGCGCAGGTGTGAACTAGTGGGATTGTAAATCTCGTGAGATCTCACGCCGAACGTGACATTACCGCAGCGATATACTTGTAGGACGGCAGCAGAGGAAAATGGCGGTCACGTGATAAGCAGGGTAGATAACCACGACCCACGTTCAAACACCCAGAAACGACCCACAGAGCAAAACCTTCAACGTAGCTCCCGGTTTAATCGCTCCGATAGCCTTCTTCATTGAAAGCAATTAATCGAAATCAGCGCTGATAAAAATCCCCTAGCTCCTTTTAAAGGACGTTCATTATACACTAATCCCCGCTAAGCGTACCCACCTTGTTCAGATCACCTCTAATCAATAACCTCGCCTGTGAAGTGGCCTTTCGCTTAATCGCTCTGTACCCGCAACGCGCATGCGCGCGCTAGCTGGGACCAGAAGTGACGTATCAGCGGCACGAGGTTGTTGGCTTTGTTGTTTGGTCAGCAGTGGATCTACAGGGATTAGCCACTGAGATTTAGGGGATCCACAACGCCGTTAGAATTTAGTGCGGGGCAAAGCTAGCAGCCAACGTTCGCCGCCCGGTCTTCTTTCAACGCGCTCACGTCGTTCCGATAAGCCGTCGTCATCAATTTTGAATGCTATGAACACAGTAACAGGTCTGGACCGTTATGATGATTAACACTGTTCATGTTTAAACGCTGACTCTATACATGTTTTTGTTTTATGTTTTTAAAAAAAAATAAACGAATCAATTCATAGACACATTAAACATTGATCAGGTTCTCGCAAACCTTACCCATATATTTAGCGGATGAATACAGCCAGACTACGATCTATTCCAATCACGGCTGTCACTGAAGTATCCATGCAATGCCTCGATCTAAATGGAAAACTCTCGATTAAGATCTTAATGTTCAGTTCTTACTCGATATGTCTAAACTGGCTGTCGTTCTCTGGCACAATCTTCTCAATGTAAGCGACTGGCAAAATGAAGTCATTGAAACCCCACTCTTACGAAGTCGTATATTAGTCTTTTGTGCTTTATTGGTATAATGCGCGATGAAGTTCAAAGACACCTTCACACAGAGCGGTGCGGTGTCGTCTTGTGTAGTTGTATGGGGCACCAGGCACGTTAAGGCGTTAAACCGGATTATCACACTGCATCGAGTTCTAGCACCTCTCTTTCCCAGTCAGCAGGTGTTCAGTGTTGTTGAGTTGTGTTTGGAAAATAAGAGGTAAGTATGAAAAGAGACCTATTCAAAAACACCATCAAACATGCTGGAGCCTGTCCTTAACTGGCCCTACCGTCCGTCTGCTCGCCTGTCTGTCTGCCTATTTGCCCGTCAGCTTGCTTGACTGCCTTTCTGTCTGTGTGTCTATCTGTCTGTCCAAGTGGTTTTCTGTATGATGTCTATCTATCCATCTCTCTGCTGAACAGCGCATCCAACTCTTAGACTCATAGTGTGTGTCCGGTTGTGTTTCAGTCTCACGATGGTCCTTAATTGTGCCCGAAGTCGACTTCGCGAAGTATACTTCGCGACGCTGGCCGCACAGAGCTTTAGCCCTGAGTTGTCGGTGATAGCCCTGAGTTGTCGGTGATAGCCCTGAGTTGTTGGTGATAGCCCTGAGTTGTCGGTGATAGCCCTGAGTTGTCGGTGATAGCCCTGAGTTGTTGGTGATAGCCCTGAGTTGTCGGTGATAGCCCTGAGTTGTCGGTGATAGCCCTGAGTTGTCGGTGATAGCCTTGAGTTGTCGGTGATAGCCCTGAGTTGTCGGTGATAGCCCTGAGTTGTCGGTGATAGCCCTGAGTTGTCGGTGATAGCCCTGAGTTGTTGGTGATAGCCCTGAGTTGTCGGTGATAGCCCTGAGTTGTCGGTGATAGCCCTGAGTTGTCGGTGATAGCCCTGAGTTGTCGGTGATAGCCCTGAGTTGTCGGTGATAGCCCTGAGATGTCGGTGATAGCCCTGAGTTGTCGGTGATAGCCCTGAGTTGTTGGTGATAGCCCTGAGTTCGTGATAGCCCTGAGTTGTCGGTGATAGCCCTGAGTTGTTGGTGATAGCCCTGAGTTGTCGGTGATAGCCCTGAGTTGTCGGTGATAGCCCTGAGTTGTCGGTGATAGCCCTGAGTTGTTGGTGATAGCCCTGAGTTCGTGATAGCCCTGAGTTGTCGGTGATAGCCCTGAGTTGTCGGTGATAGCCCTGAGTTGTTGGTGATAGCCCTGAGTTGTCGGTGATAGCCCTGAGTTGTCGGTGATAGCCCTGAGTTGTCGGTGATAGCCCTGAGTTGTCGGTGATAGCCCTGAGTTGTCGGTGATAGCCCTGAGTTGTCGGTGATAGCCCTGAGTTGTCGGTGATAGCCCTGAGTTGTCGGTGATAGCCCTGAGTTGTCGGTGATAGCCCTGAGTTGTCGGTGATAGCCCTGAGTTGTCGGTGATAGCCCTGAGTTGTCGGTGATAGCCCTGAGTTGTCGGTGATAGCCTTGAGTTGTCGGTGATAGCCTTGAGTTGTCGGTGATAGCCCTGAGTTGTCGGTGATAGCCCTGAGTTGTCGGTGATAGCCCTGAGTTGTCGGTGATAGCCCTGAGTTGTCGGTGATAGCCCTGAGTTGTCGGTGATAGCCCTGAGTTGTCGGTGATAGCCCTGAGTTGTCGGTGATAGCCCTGAGTTGTCGGTGATAGCCCTGAGTTGTCGGTGATAGCCCTGAGTTGTCGGTGATAGCCCTGAGTTGTCGGTGATAGCCCTGAGTTGTCGGTGATAGCCCTGAGTTGTCGGTGATAGCCCTGAGTTGTTGGTGATAGCCCTGAGTTGTCGGTGATAGCCCTGAGTTGTTGGTGATAGCCCTGAGTTGTCGGTGATAGCCCTGAGTTGTCGGTAATAGCCCTGAGTTGTCGGTGATAGCCCTGAGTTGTCGGTGATAGCCCTGAGTTGTTGGTGATAGCCCTGAGTTGTCGGTGATAGCCCTGAGTTGTTGGTGATAGCCCTGAGTTGTCGGTGATAGCCCTGAGTTGTTGGTGATAGCCCTGAGTTGTCGGTGATAGCCCTGAGTTGTCGGTGATAGCCCTGAGTTGTCGGTGAAAAGACTTCGCGAAGTCGACTTCGGGCACAATCAAGGACCATCTTGAGACACACAACCACAAACTATGAGTCAAAGAGTTGGATGCGCTGTTCGGCAGAGAGATGGATAGATAGACATCTTACAGAAACACACTGGGACAGACAGACAGACAGAAAGGCAGTCAAGCAAGCTGACGGACAAATAGGCAGACAGACAGGCGTGCAGACGGACGGGAGGGCCAGACAGGTGAAAATACACAGTGTCAAAGACATACACAGTAAACAATATCAGTTAAAGCTATCTCAGCACAGACAGACAGATGCACAGACTTAATGTCACACACACACACACACACGCGCGCGCGCGCGCGTGCACCG
Source organism: Littorina saxatilis (assembly GCF_037325665.1). Lineage (NCBI taxonomy): Eukaryota > Metazoa > Mollusca > Gastropoda > Littorinimorpha > Littorinidae > Littorina > Littorina saxatilis. The sequence continues at coordinate 3,862,285 of NC_090258.1, read as the reverse complement.
TAACGTAGTAACCGATGAAGATTACAAACGGTGGGATTCGTAGCATTTTAATACGAGACCACTGAAGGCAACATCACCCGAAAAACTGACATTGGAAAACGCTGCTCGGAAAACACGAAAGAAAGAGAAGAGAAAAGGGGAAAGAAGGTTGACAAATTAAAACAGTAAAATAAATAAGAAAATATTCAAAACACTTTGATCCCAAACCACACATCGAGAATCAACGAAGAAAATGGAGAGACAGAGAGAAAAAAATCAGGTTATCTCAATCAATTCATTCCTCTCAAGAAACACAAATTCCGAGGATCTCACGATAATTGGCAGCCCATTTGCGGGACAACAACTAATTTCCTGCAAATCGACCGAAATGATCCACGGACTCTTTCCTCCCGTGGAGTCAAGTGGTGCGCGGCACGAGCACTTTCCGGTTCGCGCGACGTCTCAATTCCTACGCCGGTTTGTCGGCCATTTGTGAATGTAATTGCTGGCGTGTGGATCTAAGGGGATTAAACATGGTTGGGGTTTTGGACCGGCGCTAAGAATTGGATTGATGACAGGACAGCTTACAACTTCATCTTCTTACATAGAGTGAATCGGTTTTGCTTCCTTCTGTCTGTGTGCGTGCTGCTCTGGCTGGTGTGATGCTGGAGAAAAAGGAAGTGAAGTATGGGGGAGGGGGAGGGGGGGTGTTGCCGTTTGAGGTTTTGGGGTTGTTTGGTTTAAGGGGGTTTCACATTTGATTTATTTCCTTATACATTTTTGTAGCTATACGCACCTTTTGTTTTTAAGATATGTTTTCTTCCCACTGTCGCTTCATTCAACACAAAAACCAGCAACCAGCTTTACACTCTTGTTAGTTTTCTTTCTTTTTCCCAACTTTGTATGAGGGGTTGGGGTCCGGGGGTTGGGGGAGTCGGCTTTCTCCTGTCTATCTTTCTTACTGTCTTTCGGTCTATGCATTGTTAGTTTCTGTTTTCTTCTTTCTTCGACCCAGCCCTCCCTACTCCACCCTCCAACTTGCACCCCCACCCCTCACAACAACATACACACATAACGCTATCGATTTCCAAAGAGCCTATGATCCGTCACCCAAGGCGGGCAGGCAAGGAAGCCACTCAGTCAAAGAGTCCCCATCGCCGCAGCTCGGCAGGTCAGGACCCCCGGACCCCATGTGCACCACTCAGGCGCCCATTAATTGCATTAAAGATATGAGAAAATTGCTCAATAGAGTGTGCCAAGGAGCTCTTTGTTGGCCAGCCCTCTTAATTGAAGGGGCGCGACGGAGACGGATTTATCGAGGTGAGTTCGTGTAGACGGTCCCTAATAAATGGGATGTTTTAGGAGAAGTGTAGATAATTTGTGTAAAGATGTTGTTTGGAGTAATGTTCGTGTAGATGGTCTGCAATAAATATGATGATTTTAGGGGAAATGTAGATAATTTGTGTAGATGTTTTTAGGGGTAATGTTCGTGTTGGTTCGAGTGGATGTGCCGTAATACGTCGAGAGTTTGCGGGGTAATGTACGATATGAGTCGCTGACTTTTAGGTTTTAGGAAATTGCGTGAATCTCGTGCTGTGATTTGTGGGTGTGAGACTTGCGATTTACTAGCTGATTGGATTAGGGCGTGGCTGGAAATGGTGCTTCAGTTTGGGCGAGTGAATCCGCCCGACACTTGAATGAATGAAGAAATAAATATAGGTACAGGAACGAATGAAGAAAGGCAATGAATGAGTGAACGAATAAACCAATCAGTCAGCCACTTGGCCTGGCAGTCAGCCAGTTAGTTTATCAATTAACCAATCAGTCAGTCACTTGGCCAGGCAGTCAGCCAGTTAGTTTATCAATAAACCATTCAGCCAGTCACTTGGCCAGGCAGTCAGCCAGTTAGTTTATCAATTAACCAATCAGTCAGTCACTTGGCCAGGCAGTCAGCCAGTTAGTTTATCAATTAACCAATCAGTCAATCTGCCAACCAATCAATCAATCAATCGGTTGATCCATCCATCCATCCATCCATAAATGGGGAATTTCTTAGACCTTACAGACGAAAACTCCAGACCCCCTCTCTCTCTGTCTCGCTCTGTCTGTCTCTGTCTGTCTCTGTCTGTCTCTGTCTCTCTCTCTCTCTGTCTCTCTCTCTGCCTGTCTGTCTGTCTGTCTCTCTTGTCTGTCTCTCTCTCTCTCTCTCTCTCTCTCTCTCTCTCTCTCTCTCTCTCTCTCTCTCTCTCTCTCTCTCTCTCCGCTGATCACGTTACAGGAGTTTGTAAAATACTCTCCAAGAGGCTTTACTTCTTGTCCAGAATAAAACACTTCTTGAACAGGCATGGCAGGCAACTTTTCTTTAACGCTCACATTCAATCGATCATTGATTATGCGTCAACACTATGGGATTGTGCGAGTGCAAAAACTCTGAAACCTTTATTTAGTATACATAAAAGAGCAATCAAAGTTATTTTATTACAAGTCTCGGTTTCCAACGAAGACTATAAACTTTTATACAACTCCTGCAATGCAACCGAGGGGTGGATTAAATCTAGTTGATTATTTTTAGACAAGTGAGAAATTAGAACGAACTACTTTGATTACACCAAAAATCACACGTGGATTATTCGAAGTAAGAATAAAGAGGGCTAAAAAATAATCAACACTAGAATTTATTTTTAGAACATTTGAAACCCAGACGATTGGACCCTGTTGCGGAAGAATACGTACAACGTTGACTCAAAACTGTAACAACAATGGCTGACGTGTATGAAGTACACGCATACCTCGCCAGGTTTGTTTCTGTGACTATAGTCGACAGACGATGCCATTTGCTTTGTGTGTGTTTTTGTTGTTGCTTACTGTACGTGTAAAATCCAGTTCTTTAACAGGCAACAAACCTTGCAAATTTCCAGAAGCTGCAATCTGAAGCGACCTATCTCTGATTCTAGCAGACGATCTCTCCAATGTTTAACACAAAATCAGCAAACTCTCCTGTCACATAGAACGTCCATTATATAGTGCAATGTTGAAATGAAGTTACCGGTCTGAAACATTTAGTCGTTTCTTCTGAGACAATCCTTGTTCTCTTATCATCTACAGATTTACCGCAGCCTTCACCACGCGAATTCACAACAGAAGTCAGACTTTCGAACATATATACAATCTACGTAGGCAAGCACGATACGTCATGACGTCATATGATTCCTAGCATATTGACGTAATGCTAAACATCCGGTTATCCCGAGTTTTCTCCGTAATACATGTCCGTGGGTTTTACAATGTTCGGTTATTTCCGTGGCTTCATGCGGACTGAAGGGAACCGTCGTCTGCTATCAACGACATGGACCATTCTGGTCCTTGTTGCTGTCAAAAACATGATTTTAACACAGAATGTAATGTCAGAATAGCTATATAAACGCTATTGTGTTTTAATCGTAGCAATGGGGTCCGATATTTAGACCAGACGACTTTATTAGGGACTATTTGAATGACGCGCATTTGACACTCTGAGTGATTAGGCTGAAATGAAATTGCGTACAAAATGTCGTCTGCATGACTGCATGTTCGACCCGTGTTTTTCGTTGTATAAATAGCTTAAACAATGACGACAACTCGTTGATTACTGGAAAATAAACCACTCGTGGGTATTTGCAGCCGCTTGGTAATTCACTCGTGTGCTCCGCACACTCGTGAATTACCAAGCGGCTGCAAATACCCACTCGTGGTTTATTTTCCAGTAATCAACTCGTGGTCATTGTTTAAGCTCTATTTAAACATTCTTCCTCCTAAATCAAGACTCATGTACAATAAAGGCGTTTTGATGCATAAACTCATAATTGGAAGAGTGCCTGCACCTCTTTCTTCTCAATTCACTTCCCACAATTTAAGAGACCCGACAAAAATGTATGCTCCTCGGCCTCGTATAGATCTTTTTAAGTCCAGCCTACTCTTTTCGGGGACTAATCTTTGGAATTCACTTCCAAGCGGTCTCAAACATTCTGTCAATGCCAAGACTTTTAAAGACAGATATTTCTCATTCCTTATACATGGCACATTTCGTTCTCACTTAGCCTGAACATGTTTATATTGTTGATGCCTTATTTGTACCTTTTACACGTTTTAGTAGATAAATGTACCTAATTAATTTCATAACATGACTTATGTAACGATGCTACATTGCTATTACTTGCAACGTAGTTGCTTCATTGACTCCTCAGTTTCACGGATTTTTTTCTTCCCTCAAAGTTTCACACGTTTTTTGTTGCTTGAAAGTTTTCATTATACCTTTGACAATAATATGTCATGTTCGTTTGTATGTATATTTTTTGTTTTGTTTGTTTAGTCTGTTAATCGTTTGCTTGTTTGTCGTTTGTTTTTATTACTTCTTTAATTGATATTCCAACATTTTAAAACGTATTATCATTAGATTAAACCCTCCCATGGGCGAGGGCTGGATGTAAAAAAGCACCTGTTTGCTTATGCCATTACCCTCGTTAATAAAGAATTTGTCATTGTCATTGTCATTCTCTCTCTCTCTCTCTCTCTCTCTCTCTCTCTCTCTCTCTCTCTCTCTCTCTCTCTCTCTCTCTCTCTCTCTCTCTCTCTCTCTCTCTCTCTCTCTCTCTCTCTCTCTCTCTCTCTCTCTCTCTCTCTCTCTTTTATTCATTGAATGGTTGATGACGGGATATGGTGAGTGAGTGTGTGAGCGACTCACTGAGAGAATAACTTTTATATTCTTTTAGTCAATTATCGGCTCATGCTTTCTGTTGCTCTATATACCAACTGTGGTGAAGAAGAAGGGAAACATAGAAAATAAAGAAAGAAGGGAGTAAGCAGAAAGACAAAGACAAAAAAGACAAACTACAACCAAAATCAAAATCTTAATCAGGGATAAAACATGATAGTTAGATGTGAGAGTAACTACCAGCACGAGGAAGACACATCTATTAATCACACATCGCTCAAAGCTAACTGTGCAATGCCAATGCTGGTAATCTAACGATATTCGAGCCAAAAATTTATAACAGACACATCTATTAATCACACATCCCTCAAAGCTAACTGTGCAATGATGGTAATCTAACGATATTCGAGCCAACAACATATAACAGACACATCTATTAATCACACATCGCTAAATGCTAACTGTGCAATGATTGTAATCAAACGATATTCGAGCCAACTACATATAACAGACACATCTATTAAAGGCTGACATAGTCCTATTTGATTAGTTTAATTACTTCCAGGGCTTTTCCCATCGTTGCGGGGATGTATAAATTAAGCTTCCTGCAAAGTTTTAGGTTTGAAGTCCTTACCAATTACGAGAAATAATTAATTCTTTATTGCATTGTTTAGCAACAGTTCTCCAGGACTTGGGCTATTTTTAGACCGTTGACGTCACTTCGTGACGTTTTGTAAACCAAAGATGGCGTTTGA
>NC_090258.1:3806861-3851861 GCF_037325665.1 Littorina saxatilis | reverse complement strand
CACACACATACACACACACATACGCACATACACCACGACCCCCGTCTCGATTCCCCCCTCTACGTTAAAACATTTAGTCAAAACTTGACTAAATGTAAAAAGGGGGAAAGGCGAAAAACATGAACATTTACTACTTGTTGATTTTAACATAGTTTTCTCTCAATCTCTTTCTTTATTATAAAGCTCTCTCTCTCTCTCTCTCTCTCTCTCTCTCTCTCTCTCTCTCTCTCTCTCTCTCTCTCTCTCTCTCTCTCTCTCTCTCTCTCTCTCTCTCTCTCTCTCTCTCTCTCTTGCTAAAAAAGATAGGTATACTGCACATAATTATTTTTAAAAAAGAGCACCTCCTATTTTTTTCTGGTTCTAAATTCGTAATGAATAAATCAAAACACCCAACTAAACTTCTCATCCCTCAACCCCGAATAGATCTGTATAAATGAAGCCTAAACTTGCCTGGAAGTGATGTCTGGAAGTGATGTCTGGAAGTGATGTCTGGAACTCACTAGGGGCATACATAATTTCTCAGAGAAATAAGAAGTGAAAAAGGCTTTTAAAACAAACTTGTAGATTTTCTACAAATTGATTTTGCTGATTCGTTTACTGATTACTAACACAATATTAATTTCTAATCACCTAATGTCTTGTCAACGCTTTTCGTTGTACATTCTTCGGGGCTACGTTAAGTAGCGTGTGATGCATCAATAACTAACTGACTGGATTGTTACATTATTATATTATATTAAGTCTTATATCGCGCGCGTATCTCCAGACTTGGACTCAAGGCGCAGGGATCTATTTATGCCGTGTGAGATGGAATTTTTTACACAATACACCAGCAGATCGCAGCCATTTCGGAGCATATCCTACTTTTCACGGCCTATTATTCCAAGTCACACGGGTATTTTGGTGGACATTTTTTTTATCTATGCCTATACAATTTTGCCAGGAAAGACCCTTTTGTCAATCGTGGGATCTTTAACGTGCACACCCCAATGTAGTGTACACATTGTTATTTATTGAATACAAGTGATTGTCACTTAATGAGTAAGTTCTTACCTTTAGACTTTTTCCATCACGGGCGAGGGCTGACTGCAAACATGCAGCTATTGCTTACATCCCTTCCCTCGTAAAAACATGCAGCTATTGCTTACATCCCTTTCCTCGTAAAAACATGCAGCTATTGCTTACATCCCTTCCCTCGTAAAAACATGCAGCTATTGCTTACATCCCTTTCCTCGTAAAAACATGCAGCTATTGCTTACATCCCTTCCCTCGTAAAAACATGCAGCTATTGCTTACATCCCTTCCCTCGTAAAAACATGCAGCTATTGCTTACATCCCTTTCCTCGTAAAAACATGCAGCTATTGCTTACATCCCTTCCCTCGTAAAAACAAAACCAATAAAACACCACTTATGTTATCGATATCTCTTATGCAGGCTATTTGCAAAAATAAACAAGAAAAGAACAGAAACGGACAGAGAAATTAGAGATTAAAAAATATAAAGATGAACACACACACACACATACACACATACACACACACACATACACACACACACACACACACACACACACACACACACACACACCCAACTCAAACACATACACAGAGCGAATGCACGCACGCACGCAAACATTCACACACGCACGCACAACTCGCACGGACCCATGCAATCATACACAAACACTCGCACGCCCCCCCCCCCCCCCCCTCATTCCCCCGCACACACACAACTTCTCCCAAGAAAACTTTTTAAACATTACCGATCCGTTTCAAGAATCTCAAATCGCAGCGAGTACACGCCATCAAAAAGCACTGGTTCAAAAAGTGCACAATGATCAAGGGGAAGTAACCGGGGTCAAGCCGCTAGCAAAACACAAATTGCCCACCCCACAAAAGACAGGGAGGGGCGGGGAGGGTAATAGGGAGGGTCCTAACCCTCTTCAACACCCTTCACTCTTTCTCCTGGACCCCCCAAGCTTTGTATATGACGCATAAAACTCGCCGCGGACAGGCTGTCAGCTATTTAGCGCGTGCTGCTGAAAAAGGAGGCGGGGCTTAGCCGACGCGATTATCGATCCGTCTTGGCGTCTTCCACCAATCGCGGCGCGCTATGCAAATGAGGGGGATTGCGACGGGAAGAAGCAAAAGGCCTTATCGGAAGTGAAATGGTGGAATTTTGTCGCCGACCGCTGAGCGAAGACGTTGATTTTTCCGTAGCTAATCTGTGCGATAGGTTTGGGGTTGAAAGTGACAGGGTCATTTTGGAACAATTACGTTCTCATGCGGATTTTTTCAACGCCTGAAGTTGCTTCTACGACGTTTGAAACTTGACTTTGTACACCCTGAAACGGACTTCATTTGTAGTGGAGCATGCCTATGACAACATTTTGAGTCGATAGTTTTGATAAAAGGTGAGTGATTTCTTTTTGTTTTCATGATGAAAGGAAACAGAAGAAGTGCAGCGGTTCAACTACTTTATAAACACACAAAGTCCATGTAACCTTTATGTCTGTGTAGCTTTTAAATAAAAGACGGGTGTGGTGTGTCAGTGCAACCTTGATGCGTGTTAACATCGAAGATCAGTCTTGCACTGATTTTTTCATTTAATAGTGACAATCATTCGGTTGGATGTTTGATATAGTTTACCGATTTAAAAAAAAAATTTTTTTACCACACACACACATACTAACTGCAAAAGAAAAATAATTGTTTTAGAATACGCACGCTGTCTTTCTTTTTGTGCATAATTCTGTATCTGTCGGACCTTTGATGAAGCTATAAGCACACACAGCAATGTGATCTGTCAACTTGGTTCATATCAGCGACACACACAAACTCACAGTTGTTTTGTTGTAGACATTTTTTGTCCTTGTCATGTTTCCTGAGTGACTAATTTACACACAAACGCAATCTGTACTGATATAAGCTTTACTTGTATACGTTTTAATAAAGATGAAACCTCAAATCAGGCACAGAAACAAGTTGTTAGAATTCAAGATTACCAGTGTGTCTTAGCTGTTATTTGGGAATGTTCTCCATACCCATGGCGCTTGTGTTTACAATTTACGAACTGAACATTTTCCTTAAAAAAATGGTCTTGGAGCTAATAGTGATAAAAAAAAAATAACAAAACATGTTGAAAACGTGTATTATTCGAACGCAACGCAACAAAAAAAGTTTATCCTTATGAGTACTGTCGGATTTTTGTTATCATCTTTGTGAGAATTCCCTCAGTGATATTTTTTAAAATAACGATTTTCTCAATGTCTAAGCAAAAATGCAATAATGCATAGCTGTATACTAAGTAGATGAAATAAATGCTTTAACGGTCACATAACTTTAATTTTTTTCTTTCTTTTCCAGGACACAATCCACGATGGAGGGTCGGAAATCTTTCAGTATTGACGCCCTGCTTTCAAAAACCACCACCAGCAAATCCAGCAACACAAGCACATCAAACAACAACAACCCCAGCAATAATAACAATAACAACAACAACAACAATGCCGTGAAGAACAATATCAACGCACAAACAAGCCCCAGTCCGACGCCAAAACTTCACAGCGTCGGGTCTCCAACCACCACCATCCCCACCACATCAACGACAACGGCTAACATCATCAGGACCAACAACAGCAACAACAGCAAATCTGGAAGCATCCACCCTCACCTCAACCCCCATCACCCTCGTCTCCCCTTCCCGCCTCACCTCCCTCACCACCACAACCCTCACTCTCCCCCTCCTCACCCTCATCATCCACCTCATCCAGTCTTCGGGAGGATGCTGCCTCAGAACCTCAGCAGTCATCAGAACCAGCACCTGAGGTCGTCAGCAGCTTCTCCCCCCACCTCCTCCCCTCCTTGCCATCCACATCATTCTCCTCGCCCTTCCTCGTCAGCAGCTTCTCCACCCACCTCCTCCCCTCCTTGCCATCCACATCACTCTCCTCGTCCTTCCTCGTCAGGCTCCAGTCCTTCTGCTTCCCGGAGCCCGGACTCCGTCAGAGACTCTGCATCACCTGGGGGTCCTCATGGGGGTCTTCGAGGGTCCACAGCGGGTCTCCATCCTCACCGACCCTCGCAACACTCGCCTCCCTCCTTCATCCCCAGGCCCGGACTGCTCAACATCCAGCACCCGTCTCTCGCCCAGCCCGGACACCCGCTCAACGTGTACCAGGCACACCCTCTCTTCGGGTACGCGGGTGGGCAGGGGCTTGGCGTGGGGCTGGGGATTGGGGGAGGCAACCCCCTGTCCATGATGAACGGGAGCGCGTTCCACAGCCCCGGGGAACAGGCGTTGAAGATCGCTCAGCTGCAGGGGCTGAGTTACGCTGAGTGGCTGGCAAGAACCGGCATGTACGTGTCGAGGATGGTCGACTATTCGCCTAATTGTGAGTATGGTGTGTGTGTGTGTGTGTGTGTGTGTGTGTGTGTGTGTGTGTGTGTGTGTGTGTGTGTGTGTGAGTGTGTGTGTGCGTGTGAAAGTGTGTATGTGTGTATGTGTGTGTTTGTGTGTGTGTGTGTGTGCATGTGCATGGGTGTGTGTGTGTGTGTTTGTGTGCATGACTTGTGTGTGTGTGTGCATGACTTGTGTGTGTGTGTGTGTGTGTGTGTGTGTGTGTGTGCTTGTAGTTTGTTGTGGTTGTTGGTGGTGGTGGTGAAACATGATGGTAAGTGATCGTTGTCTTGGTGGTGGATGATGATGATGATGATGATGATGATGATGATGATGATGATGATGATGATGATGATGATGATGATGATGATGATGATGATGATGATGATGATGATGATGATGATGCTGTGGAGGAGGAGGATGAGGAGGAGGAGGAGGAGGATGCACATGATGATAATAACGGAAAAGATGGGGATATTGCTGCTTTTCTGCCGCTGCTGCTAATCACGCCGTGGATCGTGTAACTCTGCATTTGCGCCACCGCAACTTTTTATCGCTTCACGCCGACGAAGAGGCAAGCTGCAAGGTAGGTCTCTCACAGAAAATGAAAATTTGTAGGACTTTCAGGCATCATCTAGATTCTTCATTAGTACATTTTAAAGAAGTATATACTCAAGGTCTAAGGCACGTGCTTTTTTAGTCGAAATGTCAGGTTTCGGCAGTTCAGAAGTCCGATTTCTGCTGGAATTGTAGTAAAAATTGCACGATTTGTCTCTTCCTTCGTAACTTCAACGAAACAGCACTAGTTGATGCATTCCCGTGATGATATCCTGTGAGCTAAACATGTCCTTTGTATTCTTGATGAATGATGTTGCACAATTTTGTCTTTGGGTGACGCACGCGGCAAAAGAAAACACAAACAATTAGACTTCATGTTATACGCCACCGATGCTTGGTGTAATTCGCCACCGCAATTTCACGTCTTGGATGTTATTCGCCACCGCAACTTGTCTAATGAATTGCATAATATGTTGAAGAGTTCAGTGATTCTGTCACTTCCAATTGAAAATATTGATTTGGAGTTGTTCAGTTCAGTGTATAGTTCAGCTTTTGTAGAACACGTTTCTGAGACGCACCTGGCGGCGTTTCACTCCCACATTCTTCGTCATTCTTCTTTCCCGAAAAACGTCACGTCTGTCAGAGGCGTTCTTTTCTCTTCCAGCGTCAAACTGATGAGTTTTTGTGTTGTCGCTGGTAATAGGAATGACTGAATTTTAGAATTATTTCACACACATAAACACCAACGAAGCTTAAGAATTTTAGAATTATGTGGTATTTGGCCCCACAATTTGGTTCCAATCCTGTGTGACATAAACATTGATTAAGATTGTGGAGTGTACTGCAACAAGCATATGCCTTTAAAAAAATAAAATGGAGGAGACAAAGAAATCAGACATCAGAAATGAAAATGATCATGGTCAGGGGATGTAGAAACATGTCCACTACAAACAAAATTGAAATGTTTTGGCAGTGGGTTGTAAAAACAGAATAAATAAATTAAATAAATAAATTGAGAAAAAAAATGCATACAGGGGTTAGTTTCACTGATATAAAATCAGTTGTGTTTGTGTGCGGGGGAGGGGGGGCTGATCTGAGCAGCTTGCCAGTAACTAATAATAATAATAATAATTAAATTTAATACGCGCGATTTCTCATTACGAGCTCAAAGTGCGGCGCTTTGTTTCAACACGTACGCTCACATGGTGACAATCGTACAACACACACTCACCATGTGGTACGAAGGATTAAAGCTGCAATTAGGAAATCAGAATTTGGAAAAATAATTTTTTTTTAATTTTTGCAGATGGGCACAATTAATTTACATTTTTGAAATGGTGGAGGAAAACAAACTGGTAGGACCCGGAAGAAAACCACTGACGACAAGCTTTTAATGCATAGCGTAAACCCAAATTCACTTTATGAACTGTCCCGGCAAGGGATTGAACCCGAGGCCAAGGAAATCAAGCGGATCATAGGGGCAGAACGCTATCCATCCTGCCATTCGTCACCTTACACTAAGTAATGTTCAAACCATGCGGAACATTTTTGTACATTCTTGTATGTGTAGTCAATCTTCCGAATGTAAATGAATGCATAAAGGAACATGAGGACAAACTTTTCATCAGCGTGCCTTCCTAGAAGTGAAATCTCATTGGTGAAAACGTTGGTCTTCATGTTCTGATGTGTCTTTATTTTGCTGCGTAATCTGTTCAGATCATCACTAGCAGTCATCGATGCATTTCCCACTTGTAAATATAGTATTTTTTTTCACTCTTACGGTAAGCACTGTTATATTTCCTATTGATGTCATCATACCCTAAACCTCTTGAATCTCATAGTCCCAGGGATTTTTTTTTTGGGGGGGTCATATATATATATATATAAAAGCACATTCCAGTACATGTGGGTTATACACTCAAGTACAGATAAGGGGTGGGGACGTAGCTCAGTTGGTAGCGCGCTGGCTTTGTAGCCAGTTGGTCACTATCAGCGTGGGTTCGATCCCCACGTTCGGCGAGAGATTTATTTCTCGGAGTCAACTTTGTGCAGACTCTCTTCGGTGTCCGAACACCCCCGTGTGCACACATGCGCACGAAAAAGATCCCACGTTCACAGCGAAAGTCTCAGGGCTTGGAAAACACGAAGACACGCATGCATCATCTCTCGTCTCTGATTATCATGATCGTATTTCGATACTTTGACGAGACAAACCCAATGCTGGTGTGTCGAAGAAGACAGCCACAGCGGGCTTGTTCGAATCAAAGTATCACACCATATCTTCAGCGTATTACCAATACCTGTCCCAATATAGACCAGTTGGTCTAAGAGGACGTTAAAACCATAATAGTCAGTCAATAAGTACAGATAAGCATACTTTTCATACAGAAGAAGAAGAAGTAGAAGAAGAAGAAGAAGAAGAAGAAGAAGAAGAAGAAGAAGAAGAAGAAGAAGAAGAAGAAGAAGAAGAAGAAGAAGAAGAAGAAGAAGAAGAAGAAGAAGAAGAAGAAGAAGAAGAAGAAGAAGAAGAAGAAGAAGAAGAAGAAGAAGAAGAAGAAGAAGAAGAAGAAATACTACAGTTTGATTTGTCAACTCATGGTGCCTTTAAATCCTTTGCATAGGCAAGATCACGCCACGCCCCTGAGTTTAAAACTTGCAGCACTAAAGTTAAAATGCTCCTATCAATTGCTGTCAGTTTTGTGACAAAAATAAAGGTTTAAATGCCTCCACGATGTTGTTGCGTTTGAAAATAACAATTTGCGTAGTGCGGTGGCGAATAACAAAAAATGCGGTGACGAGTTACATCTAACATTGATTTGATGCGGTGGCGAATTACAGAGAGTTGTTGACACTCTGTTTTTATCTGCTTCTTGCAAAGTATATATGGAACTATATACAGAGAAACTACACGTGGAGATTCATAAAACATTAAAGTTATCAGTGAACATGTCCAAGAATAACCAGTAATCTCCGTTTTGTTGCATTTGACGCAGAAACTGAAAATATGCCCAAAACATGGGGAAACGAGAAGAAAAACAGATCGTCACGATCACCAGGGCCATCAAAGCATCAAAAAATATATACAGAAATATAGCTAAGGATATAAGTATGTGAAATGCAACACTTGAGAACATGCTGAGTGCCTAGCATTCTAACAATTTAATTTATCATTCGAGAGACCTACCTCGCAGCTTGCCTCTTCGTCGGCGTGAAGCGATAAAAAGTTGCGGTGGCGCAAATGCAGAGTTACACGATCCACGGCGTGCTAATGGTGGTGATATTGATGATGACGATACTTTCAAGGTTGATGGTTATGATGAAGATGATGACGGTTTTGAGGTCCTCAGATTTAGCATTACAAAACAAATATAATTCTGTAACCCGATGAAATCTCTGAAGATGATTTCACATGTATTTTTGGCTTATAAGACATGTCCCGGGCGAGGAGTGTTAAATAATAGTCTACACCATATTCAACACGGTCACTGGTTGTAATTAAGTAGTTTTTGTTTTTAATCTTTGTTTCATGTTTGTTTAGTCTTTGACTCGTTTTGCATTTAAAGCAATCGGTCACTCGGTATTTTTGTAAATGAATTCTGTCGGCCTGTTTACGTTTGTGTTGACTTAATATGTACTTTCTGGTACTTTCTGTCCAATAATCGTTGACTTTATATATATATGAGGGGTAAATTCATTTTGAGTGCGCCAATATAAATGCATGATCAGAACATTAAAAGTCACGGACGTTTTTACACTGTCAAATATTTTCAAACAAACTGATCGCCGTATTCCCCAAAACCCTGTACAGTTTTTTCGCATAATGCGTCTACGGCATAAGTCATAACATGACGTCATAGCTTGCAGGAGCTCCAGCGAACGCTTAAAGGCCTATTTCTTCCGTGAAAACAGCCTTCTGCTCAGTGTATCCCATAATTATGGCCTTGTTTTTACGTGGGATAAAGCTATCTTTCCACTTGTTCACATACCAAAGTTGACATTCTAACTGCTTCATATTCCGTTTGGACTTTTTTTTAAAGGAATTAATTTTTCACATTGACACTTGTGTTAATTTAGACATTATTCATCAAATATTCTCATTATAACATATAACAATAACAGCACTTTATTTAATGGACAATAAAGTGCTGTTATTGTTATTGTTATTGTTATTGTTATTTTCTTGATTATTTCCACTCTGCACAGAAAGCACACGAGCAGTTGATTTTTGGTATGTGTCCGGCCTCGCGGAAGGCTGGTCTTACCGCATGTAAAAGTCTGAGGTGGTGAGCCGAATAGTTTACACGGCAAGGAGCGTGAAGGCTGGTCTTACCGCATGTAAAAGTCTAAGGTGGTGAGCCGAATAGTTTACACGGCAAGGAGCGTGAAGGAGTGTGCCTGTAAGTGAATGACAGTCGACATGTCTTGCATACCATCCCAACACCTGTGTCATAGTTTCATTAATGACAAATACCTGTACATGGGCAGTGTGCAGACCAATTGAATTCCTCGGCTTTACAGTGTGAGTGATAATGGCGGTGCTCGAGATAAAACAAAGGACACTGTCGGTGGTCTTAAAGGGATATGTTCCATTGTAGGAGTGCTTCTTTTTTTCAAAACGCTCGTACATTAATGTGGAATAATGCAAATGGCCGTGCTGTACTGTTTGAATATTCCGTACATATGCAGTTTTTAAATTATTTATCATTATTTTTAAGAGGTAAGCGTGACAAAAAAGAGTCCACCGTGTGTTCTGTATGGGACTTCTTCTTCTTCTTCTTCTGCGTTCGTGGGCTGAAACTCCCACGTACACTCGTGGTTTTTTTGCACGAGTGGAATTTTACGTGAATGACCGTTTTTTACCCCGCCATTTAGGCAGCCATACGCCGTTTTCGGAGGAAGCATGCTGGGTATTTTCGTGTTTCTATAACCCACCGAACTCTGACATGGATTACAGGATCTTTTTCGTGCGCACTTGGTCTTGTGCTTGCGTGAACACACGGGGGTGTTCGGACACCGAGGAGAGTCTGCACACAAAGTTGACTCTGAGAAATAAATCTCTCGCCGAACGTGGGGACGAACTCACGCTGACAGCGGCCAACTGGATACAAATCCAGCGCGCTACCGACTGAGCTACATCCCCGCCCTCTGTATGGGACAAGCGTTTGTTTTGGAACGTAATTTTGCCTAGTTTCGACGCACGTTTACCCAAGTCTTGTTTCACTATTTTGAGTGTATGTATTTGGAAATACGTGTGATAAGAAATACTGACCAAGTCGAGAGCGCCGTTTTGATTGCAGTTAATACTACGCGGAGAATATCGCTTTAAGATTGCTGTGAAGATCGGAAGTTGATTAGCTCAGTGTCGCGCTGACAGGCTTGTTTGGAATTCTGAGGGCTAAGCACAAACACGCAGGTGTTACAAGATTTGATTGTTTTGGTTTTAAAGCGGAGAAATGCATCGTGTTGGGGCTTCTGTGACTTTTCCAGACAAGACAGTTAGTGTTATGCATGAAGAATGCAGATGGTGCTGTGTAGATTAGTTTTATTTATGAATTATGTAGATTTTTGTTTTACGTGCGCGCGCGTTCCAGTGTGTATGTGTGTGTGTGTGTGTGTGTGTGTGTGTGTGTGTGTGTGTGTGTGTGTGTGTGTGTGTGTGTGTGTGTGTGTGTGTGTGTGTGTGTAGGTGCTAATAAGCGGGGGGAAATGTAATAATGATGATCCTCGCTTCTTAATCGCTTCTTTGTTATCAAAGCTTACAGCGATTTAAAAAAAAATAAGTTAAATAAAAGTATGTGCACAGGGACAAGGGGGGACATATTGTAGGTAAAACTAGAACAGAAATCATAACATACAAAGACACGGACTCGCAGTAAATAAGGGAAGTTTACAAACTCATAGACTTTAACACTAGCTAGAGGGGATGAGAAAAAGCTAATGAGCGCACACACGAATAAACATATACAGTTATGTATATCAACTTCAATATCAAATGACACACACAATTTCAAGAAACAACAGAATGATCCAAAAAAAATATTAAAAACAAAGCTGTTACCGTACTCACATGCAAATCTAACTAGGAGCGAATTATTTGTGCAATGCATGTGTTACTTCATGTGTGTCAAATCGTGAAGAGTTTCTTTCAAGGAATCCGGGAGGTTTCCATCCATTCTGTAAGTAGTAAATTTACATTGTCAACAGTCCGTGCCTTTCTTGAAAGGCGTTATAACACTATTCATTCAAATACATGTGTCATTCTAAGCACTATTCATTCAAATACATGTGTCATTCTAAGCACTATTCATTCAAATACATGTGTCATTCTAAGCACTATTCATTCAAATACATGTGTCATTCTAAGCAATAATGTGGATTCAGAAGAATGAAACACAGTTGAAAGCAGTGTTGCAATGCATACCAACAACAACAACAGCAATGACCACGACGTCAACTACAATATCAACAACAAACAAACAAACAAACAAACAAACAAACAAAGCCATTTTACAAAATGCAAGAAGAATGTTTAAAAAACAAACTCATGAAAATGTTTACCGTAATGTTACTTCTTTCTCAATCACATCATCTTTAATTTCGCAACACGGTTCAGATTTACATTCATGAATTCCCAAACCGAACCAAAACCAAATACTGCTATGAGGTTAATGTGGTGACTTAAACAGCAATTGTGTCCACATTTAAACCGTTAAAAAGAATAAAAATAAAAATAAGATAAAAAACGCAAACGAGCATTTAAGCACATTACCTAACTATAACGCAGACTGGCGTAACTCGTATGCAATTTCCCCCGGTAGACTCTTCAGGATGCAAGTGATTGAAATGTGACGAGCAATTAATTCGTAGAGTGTTCGCAATGTAGAACAAGATGGTGTTTCAATGAGCCTGTGTGAGACGGTATACATGAGTAGATCTACCAAATTATATTTTATGTTTATCCTTCCAAGCTTTACTGGAAGCTTTCTCAAACTATTAATCTGATATAAGCAGTATGCTGATTTACAAAGTGTTTACTCTTATATATTGTAATGTAAAGTACCAACAGAAACTGATCTTTCTGATATGTTTTCTCATTTACGTTTGCGCAAGCGCTGTAGAATCTGCTTACTTTTTTTACATTTAGTCAAGTTTTGTTTTTCATTTACTTAGATTTCAATTTTTTTTAATTTTGTTTTTATGTGTTCAGCGTTGTGTGCTATGGAGTAAAATAAATTAGCATTATTTTTTTAATTGATTTGTATTTATATTTTTCCTTTCAATTCTTACTTCTAAGCTGTGTTTATTTATTTAGCAATTTGAACTCACTGTGTTATATTTGGTCAGGTTTTTTTTCTTCTGTTTTGTAAATATTTAATGCGCTTGCTTGCAGTGTATTTCTTCATTATTCCGCTGTTATGTAGGATTAGGGAAGGGTTTAAAAGTTTGTATTTATGTCTGATTAACTGTTTGATTTAATCTGTTCTTTGGTCTGATGATATATTTTTAACTTAGTATTTAATTATCTTTTATATGTTTCTTTCACAAAAATGTACTTTCGGGTTCTTCTTCTTCTTCTTCTGCGTTCGTGGGCTGAAACTCCCACGTTCACTCATGTTTTTCCACGAGTGGAATTTTACGTGTATGACCGTTTTTACCCCGCCATTTAGGCACCCATACGCCGCTTTCGGAGGAAGCATGCTGGGTATTTTCGTGTTTCTATAACCCACCGAACTCTGACATGGATTACAGGATCTTTCCCGTGCGCATTTGGTCTTGTGCTTGCCTGTACACACGAAGGGTGTTAAGTCACTAGCAGGTCTGCACATAAGTTGACCTGGGAGATCGGAAAAATCTCCACTCTTAACCCACCAGGCGGCAGCGACCGGGATTCGAACTCACGACCTCCCGATTAGGAGGCTGACGTCTTACCACCACGCCACTGCGCCCGTCACTTTAGGGTTCAATAACACGCCCAGGTTTTGTAAACTTAGGGGGATAAGCAACATAGAAAGGGAGAGGGGGGGGGGGGGAACGGGTCACATTAAGAAAGTAAACCTAATCTATAGAAGTTAACCTCTTCCTCAGTATATTTTCCAAAGATTAAGAATTGTACCACACAAGGTTTCTCGCGATTAAAGGACGTGCCGATCTTAAAAATTAACGGCGTGTGGTTGGGAACGCTTTAAGTACAAGAGACTATTTCTTCAATTATATTCTAATGAAAACCCCACCTAGGTACCCATAAACAGCAAGCACTTTTCGGTTTTTTTCTTTGCTTGTTTTTAAAAGGGGTAGTCACACAAAACAACCAAGAGAGAAAGTGATTATCTGGCCTCCCTTTCAAAGACATCAAAGGGAAGTAAGCAGAGATAAGGCAAGCAACTCTGTGTATGCAAAATAGCAGGTGTCGCGAGTTATCAGCCGTATCCCCCCTACGTCACGCAGAGTGTATAACGGGTACGTTGATTTCATCCTTAATCACAGACTGGAGTGAGCTTGCTTTTCAATGGAGATTACACAGCAGATGTGCCAGATTGTCACCACTTCACGCACTGTTATAAAACTTTCTCTTGTCTCCTCTGCTTCACCCCCGACAAAATTTGTCAACAGGAGATCAAGATTTTTAACAAGATTTGTAGAAACAGATGTGAAAGTTATGAAGTTTTAGAACCCCTTTTTTTTTCTTTTTTTTTCTTTTTTTTACAGTGATACTCCTAATTGTAAATAAATCTAAAAACAAAGAGACTGCCAACGTTCCAAAATTCAGAATCAAGAAACAAGAAAGGTAAGTTGTTGGAACGTTTGTTATTGACAATAATGTTTTTGTTTTTTATTCTGATTGTAAACAGTTTTTAAGCATGGAGCTCGCCATGTGAACCGAGAAAAGAAACACACTTGCATCGGTCTCGGTTAGCCATCGGTCTCGGTTAGCCATCGGTCTCGGTTAACCATCGGTCTCGGTTAGCCACCGCCGTTAATGTCAGCTGAAGAGACGATACCATACAAATAACAAATATAAACCAACCAACTTCTTGTCTCCTCTCTTCTTTTTCCCTTTTCTCTCTTTCTTTTCAAGCTTCCTTCCACTTCCACGAAAAGAGAAAGAAACTGAAGGACAATCTCTGTGAGAAGAGTAAGAAAATAATTGCAAAGCTTCTGCTATCCAAAGCAAACGCATTAAAAGAAAACGTTTCGATGGAAAATAACTGCAGAAAGGACACTTCCCAAAGTAACTTTTTAATTTAATCAAAGCCGCTGAATTTTTTTACGATTTTTTAGCATCTGCATGAACATTTGGAATCAAAGTCAAACGAAACAGTTATAAATACATAACATTGTTGATTACATATTCAGCGGCCAACGGGGAAGTATTATTGAACAAAACTGAATCTACGAGAATTGACTTGTTCCCGTGTTGATCAATCAATCAATCAATATGAGGCTTATATCGCGCGTATTCCGTGCTTACAGTTCTAAGCGCAGGGATTTTTTTTTAAATTTTTTTTTATGCAATTTATATCGCGCACATATTCAAGGCGCAGGGATTTATTTATGCCGTGTGAGACGGAATATTTGTACACAATACATCACGCATTCACATCACCAAACATCTAATGAGCAGGGATGATTAGACAGTCTCATTATTTATTTATTTATTTCTTAGAAAAGAAATAGGGTGGGAGGATGGAGAAGAGAACTACATAATTTGTTATGATGAAAAATCACCACCAAAACGGAAGAAAAGGAAATAATTACGATATCTTGCGTTCGTGTTTCTATAACGAAACAAACCGTGTTTTTATTATGCAAAGGGCAATAAACGAGCACAAAAGCACAAACACTGAATACACGGGTTTTGCATGAGCTAAACTGATGAAATTAGTGTTTGGGTTTGGTCAAAGGTTCATGCTTCAAAATGAGTTTTGCAATTTTAGAATGATTTTTTTTTTTAAGAAATCGCATTATAAAATGTTGTTGTTGCTTGTTTTTCTTTCGTTTACCGACGCGCAGACTTTTTCTGTTCAGTACACAGCCAGGGAACTTGATCCGGTCACCGTGAAAATTAACAAACAAACAAACACGCAAACATTCTTAATAAAATCAGAAACATCCTGAAACCAATCTTTTTATTTTCAGAATACAAAAATGACGAGAGAAAAACACTCTTCTTGCTTTGTACAGGTCTTGTATTCTGTTACTGCTCCCGTTGTTGGGCGCGGCCTTGATCAGAGATGTGCTTAACTATTACTGGCTCTGTGGGAGACTCTCAGCTTACAAAAACTTGTATTTTTTACTTCAATGCCTTACGAAAATTGAAGACACAATCCTTCCCCGTGAAAACAGTTGGTCTCGCCATCACAGACCTGTATGGGCAGCTGTGACATGTGATAAGCACATCCCTCCACATGGACACACACCAAGAATCAACATCCTCAAAGCTTTCTGTGCAAAACGTGCAGAGGGGAATTATTTCATTCATTAATATCGCTAAAAAAAAAATTAAAAAAAATCCACTACCACCCAATCTTTGTGTCGGCGCAATGTTAGAATCTTAATACTACACAGAAATTCAGTCCGAAATGGATTTTTTTTTTTATATAATGTGACAACTTGTTATCAGCTGGACTCGTTTCACGTGGTTTTTAGTTTGTCGGTGTTTTTTTCTGAATAGAAAGTACCTCTTATGTTCATAGCCATTGATTAATCTGTTTCGTGTGTATCTATTTATTCATTTACTTATTTTTTTGTTTTAACTTGTTTGTTTCTTTTTTATATTTTAATTTTTTTACATATGGATCAATCAATTGATTGATTGATTGATTGATTGGTTTGTTTATGGATCTTATGATTGATTGATCGATCGATCGATCGATGGAATGATCGATTGATTGATTTATTGATTTATCTATTCTTTTTCAACTACTTTCTTATTAATTCCTTTTGTATAATGTATTCGTTTATTTTTTGTTCATCGTTTTATTTTGCGGTTATATAACATTATTTTGCAAATGTTACGATCCATTATGCAATTTTGAAGTTCTTTAACTAATACGTAAATATGAGTATGTCGCGCATAGCAGAACAATGCATTTTAGGTGAATGTTGTGAAGTTAGAATGGGCGGTTCTGGTGAGGTTATGGCAGCCCCCTCTTTCTTTCGGCTGGTAACTGGCGCCACCTCGTGGCAAGATCACACGAAAAAGGAAAAAAAACTTGCATTGGTCCCAAATAGCATATCGGTTTGGTTTGGTTCGTGTGTAAGTCGTGCATTTTATACGGTAAACAGACAATGGTCGGTTCTGGTGAGGTTATGCCCCCTGTTTCTTTCGTTTGGTAACTGGCGCCACCTCGCGGCAAGATCACAGGAGTTGTCTCGCGTTATCACCCCAGAAGCGCTCATTACAGTGCGCATCACCGTGTCACGTCCATCATGGTTATAGTCCACAAAACACATGCGCTATTTGTTTTGTTTTGTTGGGGCGGGGATATAGCTCAGTTGGTAGCGCGCTGGATTTGTATTCAGTTGGCCGCTGTCAGCGTGAGTTCGATCCCAGATTCGGCGGAAATTTATTTCACAGAGTCAACTTTGTGTGCAGACTCTCTTCGGTGTCCGAACCTCCCCCCGTGTACACTACATTGGGTGTGCACGTTAAAGATCCCACGATTGACAAAAAATTGCTTAGGCACAGTTAATAATTGTCTACCTATACCCGTGTGACTTGGAATAATAGGCCGTGAAAGGTAAATATGCGCCGAAATGGCTGCAATTTACTGGCCGTATAAAATTTCATCTCACACAGCATCACTGCAGAGCGCCTAGAACTGTACCCACGGAATATGCGCGATATAAGCCTGATTGATTGATTGATTGATTGTTTTGTTTTGCTTTTGTGTATTTGCCATCTACTCTCACCTAGTCTTTTTCTCTCCCTTTTTCTCCCAATGTTAACTTTTAAACAACTTCTTTTCACGGGTAATTTATTTTAAATTTTGTAAAACGACACAACATTCTGTTAAAGCTATGATTATGATAAGATGCCCCAAATTACGATATAATCATAATAAGTGCCCATAAGTAAGATCTAATTGTTATAAGGTGACCAAAAGTCGAATTCATTTATAATAAGGTGCAAACAAATAAGATCCAAGGATGAAGAGGAAAAATAGACATAAACAATATGATTTAAAAAAAATCTGTAGCGCTCTACTTTCAAACATATTTCATCCTGAAATATGGCAAACGGGAGAGAGAGAGAGAGAGAGAGAGAGAGAGAGAGAGAGAGAGAGAGAGAGAGAGAGAGAGAGAGAGAGAGAGAGAGAGAGAGAGAGAGAGAGAGAGAGAGAGAGAGAGAGAGAGAGAGAGAGAGAGAGAGAGAGAGTGCAGGCACAGCACATCAAAAAATATTTAAAAAAACAGCAGAAAAAGAAGCAGCAAAGAGGAACAGAGAGGAATCGAACTCCCTTCAGCGCGTGACGTATTACGCAGGCACGTGACGCCTCTTTGCCACAGCAGCGCCTTCTAGTGACCAAAAGGGAGGTAATTTGGCGGCCGCGCTGATTAAGTCCCCCTAGATGGGCCCGGCAGCTGTAGAGGGAAGCAACTCATCGGACTCTGTCAACAGGGCCGACAATCAAGGCTGGATTAAAGCAGCATTTTTTCACCAGAAAGATCGCAATTTGCTAATTTAATTTTCCATTTCATTGCTATTAGTCGCGCGAGGCGAGGGCGAGGAGAAAGGGAGAGAATGGCAGGGGGAGCAACTCAATCGCTCCTTCCCAGGGAGACCTGGCCGGCGTTTTGCTGCTCATCACCAGCACACAGTTCAATAGCTGCCGTCCTTCCCTCCTGTCCGCTGAGGGTCGGGGTAACATGCAGCTCTTTTTGCGTCACGTGCTCCAACGCTACACTACTCCTCTCTGACTGAAGCCCGTTTAGCCTCCTCACTGCTCCTTTGCTATTGATAGAATCACTGAACTAGTCTTTATTACAGCTCTGTTCATCTATCTCAAACATGTTTTGTTTGCTATTTAGACAGCGTTGGAAACGTGTAATTGTCTTCCTGGCTTTCGTTAAATAAAAATCGGCAGGTTTCACTAAAGTCAAAAGACATCTTTTTTTAATAATAAAAAAGAATTCCAACTAAAAATTACATCAACACAAAACAAACTAATCAACCCCCACACAAACAAGTTTTATTATATGAATAAATAATGAACAACAACAAAATCTATAGCTCAGTGAGAGATACGAACTTTACATTGAACGAGAGCTGCATCTTACCCGACCAGCCTTTTTCGCCCTGCTGTCTTCAGGGAGGTCTGGGGGAGGGTTGCGTCGCGATCAGGACAAGCGTCTTAGCTGTGCCCGTGGGTCCGTTTGTGAAGAGAGATGTTCGCTGGATTTTCTTGATGTGACGTTTTTGTGCAAGAAATTTCCTTGATTGCTTTAGGGATGTGGACAAGAGAGAGAGAGAGAGAGAGAGAGAGAGAGAGAGAGAGAGAGAGAGAGAGAGAGAGGGGGGGGGGCAGAAGGGGAGGGGGGGGCCGGGGGCCTATGGCTACACACAATAAGCCTGCAGGGTAGGCTTCCGGAAATATACCATAGTGGAGACACTGATTTCTCCTATTGATTTTCATGTAGACTAGTTGTGTATAGTACAATAATCTATTTTTTACATAAGAAACATATTGTGATTTTGACGAAATATTCCTAGCTACACCAGAAAAGGACAAGACTGCTTATTTCTAAACTTAACCTTACACGAATATTTTGATCAGAACATCGGGGGGAAAACACCTACCCTGGTCTGGCATCAGAAAAACAGACCGGAGGAGATACCAACAGCACAAAAACGAACCAAACAACAAAAGGACAGTTCTCATTTTCCGCATCGGACAGTGCCAAGGGTCTTTAGGATCACCCCCACCCCCCTCCCCTCCAACTATTTGTATTCATCCCCGGTCTGCGGGTCTGTGAGGCCCCCCTCCGGGTTGTCGCCTAGATTGGAGCCATTAGCATGATAAAACTCGCCAGCACCGATCGCGCACTGCGCCCTATCAAATAAATGCCCGTCGTCAAAGCCTCGAGGAGTTCGCTCCCATCTCTCCACCGCTTGTCTCCCTTTTGCGTGGGAGCTCTTCCGATGATGAGGGAAATTAGCGGAGCTTCCTGAATGGCGGCCGGGCGGTGAAAAGGCCTGCAAAGGGAACATCTTTTTGCCTTGTTGTCCGCTTTCTGCCCCATTGCAGGCGTGAGGCGCGCGTGCTGGCGGTGATGATGATGATGGGGCTGATTAGTTAGGCCGCGTTCAATGCCCACACCCGCTCTGCGCACCACAATGGGGCGAGCATCTGTACTGCAGGGAACCAGGCGTGAGGCTGTGTGACGTGGGGACAGACTTTTCACGTCATTCTTGGCGTCAAATACGTCACGCCTCGCTGCGTCATCACGGTTGGATGCATGGTCGCACGGGGGACATGGAACTGTAGTACACATCCTTCATAGTACCTTCATAGTATCGGTTTTTTACTCAAGTGCATAGAATGTCGCGTGCGCAAAATTGAGGCCAAGAGGTTTTACTGAGCTAAATATTGAGCTAAACTGCTTGCTCACATGTCTCTGGCCTTAACAAGCTGGACTTAATGTTTAGGCTACATCACTGATCATCTCAGCTCAAAAAAGTGCAGTGCGGCCCCTCAAGCAAAAAGTACAGGAATTACTATGCGCTTAGCAGTAATTTTACAATAGTTAGGCGACTTAAGTCAGTCATAAATTTGCTAGATTTAGTCTACATGCAATTGCCATGTGACCGATGTCTCATCCGGGCTACAAATGCCTTTGGTACAAATGCCTTTCGTTGGCTAAAAATCTGAGAAGGGCACACGTTACCATTCTCGGCCAAGCTTGATGACTTTCAAGACTCAACATTTTGATCACTGATGTAGGTAGTACATATGGTTAAAGGCTTGTCCCTAATTCTTAAAAAATGGTGAATGCGTTCACATGATTTGTGGCTACATGTATATGAAGGACAAGTTGAAAAGATGAACCATACAGTTTTCGACAAAAATACGCATTATTTTCTCCTTAATCCTTGAACATTGTATACTTTCAAGCTAGATCGATGGGTTTCCTTGATCTCAAAAACTCATGTCGGCGATTTCTCAAAAAGACATTTTAAGAGATACATGAACATGGTTGTGGGTCTGTAGCATCAAAATGCAAAAGTTATTTCATTGGTCACTTATAAACTGGTACCCAAAAAGATTTCTAAAGAGTCTTCTAACGGTTTTCTTGTCCAGCAGAGAAGTTCCTATTACAGCGCATTCTTTGTCATTTTACAAAAGGGAAGGCATACAATCTAAACTCAATATAAAGTTACAGATTAAAACGTTAATGTTTATATATTTGTCACATTATTTCTTAAGTATTCGCAAGATTAGGGTTGTTTCTTGAAGGAAGAAAACACTCCTGGAACCTCGAAATATTAATTCCAAAATGCCTAGGATATGAATGAGTTAATTAATGGACGAATCAATGAATAAACGAATGAATGATTGAATGAATAAACAAATTAAGAAATTAATACTTAGATGAATAAATATGCAGTAAATAAATAAACAAATAAATGAATAACTATTATCTTGATGCGAAGAAAATGCATAAAAAAAGTAAAAAACCCAAGAGAGAAAGGAAGGGAAAGAAAGGGAGAACATGAGAGAAAATGAAAATCAACCCATCAACCATCAAATTTGCGTAATCGATTTGACAACGAGTATAGGACTGAATGCACCACTTGCGAGGGGATACGCGGCTGCCTTGTTCCTCGTTCTACAATCCGCCGTCCATTGTGGGCAGCCTTCACGCCACTGACGCACACTCTCACGCCTCACGCATCTTCAGGCCTGATTGCACTGCATGCACAAGGAACTTAGTCGATAAATATCGACAGGGGGCCGACAAATGGTTTAAATGGGAAATGTGTGTATATGGGTGTGGGTTTGAAACAAACAAACAAACCAACCCATGTGAACCCCGGGCCGCAGGCCTTCGATGTAGTGATTGAAAAAAAAGGATGTTCTCAAATGGTTCAATTCTCATTTGGTCTGATTCTCAAATGGTACCGGTATACTCCCCCCCCCCCCCCCCCTGGCCGCAGGCCTAGGAGTAAAATTTTTATAGACACTGACCTTCTTCCCAGGGGTCATTGACCCAGTTTTAGCTATGAGAGGTGGTTCGCCCAGAGGCTGTAGAGTATACTGGGGCGGTCTCTTTGATGTCTTGAGAGGAAACTTGGCCAGGGTAGTACATGCACCAGAACTGGTGGACACCAAGGACAAACATGAAATCGAAGCAGTTTGCTTTCAGAGAGAACGGTCGTCAGCAACTCAAACTTCTCTGTTTTCTTTTTTTTTTTAAATCTGACTTTCTTTGTGGCCCCCTGACTCCGCCCCCCTCCCTCTGTAAGGACCCCCCTCCACAAGGACCGATTTTTGTCAACATTTTAAAGGTCGCTAGAGAGGGGTTCCACTGTATGACCTAACCGCTACTGGCAGACGGCCTCAATCTTCACGCGCAAAGACGAGATTAATAGGTGCTCGGTTTTGGTATTTTGAATTACATTACATTAAACCTTTGTTGGGTTTCATGGTCATGGCAACAGCCATAATAATATTACATGATGTATAATATCATATTTCAGCATATGTGAATTACATGTCATCATACTAAACTGTCATACATTTTTATTCCTACATTATTCTGATTGATCACAACCAAACCTACTATCATTGGACACATCCAAATGCAAGCGCCTGTTCTTGACAATTTCTCTCTGATCTAAATATAAAATCAGTGCAATTTCCTGGGTCGGGCTTTGCCACAGACACTCACGGTTTGGCCTGTAGGTAAAATGTACAATGTATTTTCTGATTTGTGCACAAAAGCTTTTTTTCTTTTTTCTTTTTTTTAACATAACAATGTTTAATGTCACTGTATGTTTAAAAGACCATGGTCATATTTGTAAAAAAAATGTTAAATTAGAAAATAAATAACATTTTGGTTCATGATTTTTCCTACACCTGTGCTAAAAATAAGAAATAAAAATGTCGGGTATATAAGTCACTCAAATACAGCTAGGTATGAATGGCTCGGTTTGAGTTTGTTGCAGTTGACCCTGCACAATGCGACATATCATGTTTTTGTTGAACAATTTTGACGTCACCCCTCCCATAGGGTGACGTATTTCACAACTTCCTGTGTTACACAAACTCTGTGATGACCAATTTTGACGTCACCCCTCCCATAGGGTGACGGATTTCACAACTTTCTACAGATGAACAATTTTGACGTCACCCCTCCCATAGGGTGACGGATGTCACAACTTCCTGTGTACACAAACTGATGACGTATTTCACAACAAAATGGCGCTGCCCATGGTCAACCTCGAAACTATCCGTATAGAATGGGGGCGTCCTCGCCCCCATAATAATGGACAATGGAGGATCTTTGGCAGTGTCCGATTGCGAGGTGTGGAAATCTGACGGGACCTACAATTCGAGTTCTTGTTGAGGATATGCATGTCTCAATGTAAAGGTCTTCTTTGATTGAGTCCGAAGTTGACTTTGCGCAGATTTTACGAAGTCTTTTTTCACCGAACACTTTGCGCCACAACTTCCTGCAGGACACTTCGCGAAGTCTTTTTTTACCGAACACTTTGCGCCAAAACTTCCTGCAGGACACTTCGCGAAGTCTTTTTTTACCGAACACTTTGCGCCAAAACTTCCTGCAGGACACTTCGCGAAGTCTTTTTTTACCGAACACTTTGCGCCAAAACTTCCTGCAGGACACTTCGCGAAGTCTTTTTTCACCGAACACTTTGCGCCAAAACTTCCTGCAGGACACTTCGCGAAGTCTTTTTTCACCGAACACTTTGCGCCAAAACTTCCTGCAGGAGACTTCGCGAAGTCTTTTTTTACCGAACACTTTGCGCCAAAACTTCCTGCAGGAGACTTCGCGAAGTCTTTTTTTACCGAACACTTTGCGCCAAAACTTCCTGCAGGAGACTTCGCGAAGTCTTTTTTTACCGAACACTTTGCGCCAAAACTTCCTGCAGGAGACTTCGCGAAGTCTTTTTTTACCGAACACTTTGCGCCAAAACTTCCTGCAGGACACTTCGCGAAGTCTTTTTTTACCGAACACTTTGCGCCAAAACTTCCTGCAGGACACTTCGCGAAGTCTTTTTTTACCGAACACTTTGCGCCAAAACTTCCTGCAGGACACTTCGCGAAGTCTTTTTTCACCGAACACTTTGCGCCAAAACTTCCTGCAGGACACTTCGCGAAGTCTTTTTTCACCGAACACTTTGCGCCACAACTTCCTGCAGGACACTTCGCGAAGTAGACTGCACGAAGTCGACTTCGCCCAATTAATATCGGTCTTGACAAAAACTCACAGGTTTCATGTTTTCTGTGATGTAATGCAGGTCATATATATACAGACCTGGGAACCCCTGTTTAGCACAAGGAGTATTCTCAAACAATCTTGGTGTATTTTCAGAAACATGAGCGTACACAACACAGCATTTGAACATCCGTGATTCAAGCATGCTTCACACGCGTCCGTCGCAGCATTAATTAAGTTTACCAATACATTCAAAGCACGTGCTTCTTTCAATATTTACTGACCAAAACTGTAATCATGTGTCAAGGTAAATAAACTGCGCAATAATCCCGAGTGCGCTGAATCCAGAAATTGTACATTTTGTCAATCAACGGAAGAAAATGAAAACCACTTTCTGTTTAAATGCCCAGCTTACAATGCAATTCGTCAAAAGTACATTGGTGCTTGTTTTGACCTTGACCAGTTCTCCAACTCATCGTTGTGCATTTTACAGACTGACAACAAATTACGACTGATTGCATTGTCAAATTATCTGTTCTACGGGTTTAGACAAAGAGAAAATCAATTGTGAAATAGGCTGGTATGATCGTTCAACCCATTATCCTTGTCTTCATCTTACTGTATTTTTTTCTGTTTTTACTTCTTGCTCAATGTGTTGATTTTAAGTTGCCTTGCTTCCGGACGGTCAAGTCCACTTTGTTCACCTGCAATTTATGTTCTCCCCCTTGTACATACACATTGTGTTTGATGCAATAAAAATTCGCCTTCGCCTTCTCTCTCTCTCTCTCTCTCTCTCTCTCTCTCTCTCTCTCTCTCTCTCTCTCTCTCTCTCTCTCTCTCTCTCTCTCTCTCTCTCTCTCTCTCTCTCTCTCTCCCGCCTTAAATCTTAATCCTTGTTAAATAAAGTTCAATTCAATTCAATTCAATTCAATTCAATTCAATTCTCTCTCTCTCTCTCTCTCTCTCTCTCTCTCTCTCTCTCTCTCTCTCTCTCTCTCTCTGCCCCCACCCCCCACTCCTCTTCCTCCCCTCTTTTTCTGTCAATCTCGCGCACACGCGGTTTCTTTTTTCACTACCTCCAAACAAATTTCAACATGTGACACGTTTGAATTTTCATTTATTTTTCATCCTCCCTGTCGACAAAAATCGATACAAACACTTAGGAAAATTAGCACGTCATCTTGATGCAACGAAAACCAGGCGGTCAGAAAGTGACACAAGAGTTTGTCGGAATCCATTTTCGACCTCACAACTTCAACCATCTTATATTTTACCCGTCTCTCGCAGCCGCCACTTGATAAAGAAGCACTCAAATCGGTCCGCGCCCTAGGGAAGGGCCAAAAAATCATCACTTGAAATTTTTCCTTCCACTTTGCTCAATGAAAAACACCTCTAACGCATCCCCGACCCATCCCGCAAACATCACCCCCCTGGCCCCGAGCCCTGCCCCCTTCCTATACATGTCGTCTGCTTCTCCCCCAAATTTTCACTTATCAGGCACTCGCCGCGCATTCACTGCGGAGTGCAATTCCACTTCCTATTCAGCAAATGGCGGCGCGGCCGGCAGCAAATCGTGAGAAATTGCCCCTAAATCGAATGTCAGCATCTTTCCGTCTCCCATCGACCTCGGCCCGCCAACCTTTGCCAGCTATGTAATCCCTTCTCCTCGCCTCCGCCGGCACATTTCGGGCTGGCTGGGCCCGGGACAAATGGCCGCTCTCTCCATTACCCGCCGGTCTTTAAAAGACAACTTATTTTGCCGCGGGTCTATCGCCCTTTCGCTGCCTCGTCCGTCCCACATATAATTGAGGACCTCTGCAAACAAACACTTGTTCCGGGCCTTCTCCGAGCCGGCTTTTTCCTTGATTAGTCGGGGCGAGTGATCGCCCTTGCGCTGCCATCTTCTCTTTGTGGAGACGGGAGGTAATTGATTGAGTGCGCGCTGCAAACGCCACTTAAACGTTATAAGTAAACACTGGTATCGAACCGGCCGGAGGAGGGGGGGAGAATCACAGTGTGTGATCACGCGCGTGATGGAAGGAAGGGGAGGAAACTCATCTTTTCCTCTCGCGTTTGTTCAATTTGCTGGCACTGCTGGTGCCAACACCCCAAGTCGACCCCACCCCCTACCCCCACCCTCTTCCCTCGTTCTCTCTCCTTCCTCTCCTCTGTACAGTTTTGGAGGATGTGGGGTAGGAGTTGAGAGAAGAGTTTCCAAAGCCATTTCGTCTCTTTTGCCCTTTTTGGGCGTTGGCGAAAATGAAGTAGCGGCGGGTGGGGGGGCAAGGGAGGTATGAGAGTGAGGCTTCTGCGTACTTCGTCGAGTTTGAGGAGCATTGATTTCTTTTTGGTTGAAACGTACTTTATCAAACGACATAAAAAGTCATCTCTTTTTCAACCGAAGGAAATCCCTTCTTGAACGTAAGCCTATATATATCTCTCTCTCCCGTGTTTAATCTTAATCAGTCCTTTT
This sequence comes from Littorina saxatilis, assembly GCF_037325665.1. Lineage (NCBI taxonomy): Eukaryota > Metazoa > Mollusca > Gastropoda > Littorinimorpha > Littorinidae > Littorina > Littorina saxatilis. Next base: position 3,826,029 of record NC_090258.1, on the reverse strand, counting down.
TTCAAAATGGAGTCATCAAGAATGTAGCTTGTAAGTCAATCGAACGTTATTGATTGGATTAAAAGTGGTATAATGTATGTGAGCGATGTGTGTGAGAATGGACGTTTTGCTACCTATGAAGAAGTGTGTGAAAGAACTGGCTACACTGCAAATAGATTGCTTGAGTACAATGTTGTTCGTACAGCTGTACATCTCCTTATAAGAAATGTAGCTATAGACGATGTAAATTGTTCAGTCTGTGACATTCCGACCTTTTGTGGAAAAAAAGTGAGATCAGTAAAAGAAATTCGAAAGATTCTCGTAGGAAAAAAATACAGCCCACCCTGTTCAGAAGGATTTTGGAGAAGAAAGTTAGGATTTGAAATTGACGAAAAGAATTGGAACTTAGCAGCCACTGTCACTAGTGAAGTTCGATTACGTGTACTGCATTGGAAAATATTGCAAAACATTTATCCAACTAATATTTTATTGTGTAAAATGAAAGTGAAGGCTGATAAAAACTGTACATATTGTGAGGATGAACTTGATGTATTGGAGCATTTTTTCTTTGAATGCCCAACCGTGCTCAGGTTTTGGAAATATATTGAAATGTACATATTAGTAAACATTGGCGAAAGAATTAGGTTGAATGTTACAGATGTGCTTTTTGGTATTAAAAGTAACAGCAAAAATATGAAGAAGATTAATCATATTATTTTAATCGCAAAGATGTGCGAAAGCATTTTTAAAAAAACCGATTCACTATTAACACTGGAAATTATTTTTGGAAATCATGTTGTTTTGAGATTTCGTTAGTCTAACGTTTTATTAATTAGAAACAAGTTGTTTATTGTCTCTGATTTAAGGTAAAGCATGTAAATGAGAAATTATGTGTACAAACAGAAAACACACAGTTACCATGTTTGTTATCACGTGTTTATTGATTGATTAAAATTTTGGAGAAAAAAAACCAAAACAAAAACTATATTTTGCCAAATGGATTAGGCCCAAAAAAAATAGACTGTTTACGGTAACCCGACCGACCCTATTTTTTTCGCGCGACCCTAGACTTTTTTTTGGCATTTGGGAAAAAAAAATCCTTAGGTTTTTTTTGTGCAAAATAACGTAAAAATATGGTTTTTTGGAAAAAAAAAAAAATCCCGACCTACCGACCCTATTTTTTTGGCCTATGTTACCGTAAACAGACCTTCTTTTTTTTTTTGCCTTACATTTGTGTCTTATCTTTACCGTACACCGGGATGGTACAGTATGTTTGACCGACTCATTTCTATGTATTCAGGCGGGCGTCAGGCAGACGCTATGGGCAAAACACGCAGACCGCGTACAACCTTCACCTCATTTACTAAACTTATGTTTGTCTATGTGGGCCGACTAAATGGCTAGCACTGAGACAAAAGAATATTAACTTTATTTATTCAATGACTAATGTCTACTTGTCTACAGGCGGGGACCAGGCAGGAGGATTTGAAAAACACGCGTACAGCCTTCACCTCACTTACTTTTCTTCTGTTTGTCTATGCCGGAGACTAAAAGGCTAGAACTGAGACAGAATAATATTCACGTTCATTATTCAATGACCAATGTCTACATGTCTACAGGCGGAGGACAGGCAGGCGCTTTGGGCAAGACACGCAGACCTCGCACGGCCTTCACCTCACTTACTTTTCTTCTGTTTGTCTATGCCGGAGACTAAAAGGCTAGAACTGAGACAGAATAATATTCACGTTCATTATTCAATGACCAATGTCTACATGTCTACAGGCGGAGGACAGGCAGGCGCTTTGGGCAAGACACGCAGACCTCGCACGGCCTTCACCTCACAGCAACTGTTGGAGCTGGAGCGACAGTTCAAGATGAACAAGTACCTCTCCAGGCCCAAGCGATTCGAGGTGGCCACCTCTCTCATGCTCACCGAGACACAGGTATGAGATTTAGAGTTTTCATGGACTTGAAGCTGGCTTGTGCTTTCTAGATAAAACTTATATGAGCCTTTGCCAAAAGGTGCCATTTCGGACCCATGTATTTTTGGAAAGCAAGTGTAATTAACTGGATTACCCCAACATGTTTACATGTATTGTGCTTTGAAAAAGTGAGTTTGATGAATGCTTTTTTTAATGTTTTGAAGCCTGTTGTTGTTGTGAATGTTAAATACAAAATAAAATGTTTCAAACTTACACCAGAAACGACCCCGAAAAATTTTGGACATTTTGGTGTCCTCGGGGAATTTTCGATTTTTCATGGTCTGCATCACTGCATCGGTTTTAATCAGCGTATTTCATACAGTCTAAGCATGCAACTCTTTGTAGAATGTGCAACAATCGTAATTAGAACCAGAATTTACCGAAAACCTCGCCCAGTAAATACCCGGTTATTTTCGAAGGGCTCATGTCCGCAGACCAACTTGTTTACAGATTCGATTTTCGCCGGTCTTGGTGCTTTGAATGGCCGCCATTTTGGATGAAAACGATAGTTTCGTGTTCGAGGAAATAAAAGCAGTGTGTTGCATTTGAGTCAGAATTTGAGAAGTTATTGTATCTAGCAGCTAAAAAGAATCGATGGAGTTAATGTCCAAAAGTAACGTTTGACACATTTTGTTATTTTTGCAATTTTCACAAAGAAGTTTCGCGAGTATTTGATACAAAAGCGTGGAAACCACTAGCTTTGCTTCTTTGGCGTTTCCGGTCACCGATTCGATTGAAATCATGGAGACGACGAGCCGTAAAGTTGAGAAAATATTGTACTGTCTGTTCAGGGTAAGGTGTAGATCTACACGTAACGTTTGACACTTTGTAGATCTAATGTTTGACACATAATTTGCCCATAATTCTTCTCCCAACGAATTGAATTAGCTTATATTATCCCATGACCTGCCTCTTTATCTCTGTTAGCTGAGGAGGTGATTATTCTGAATATTCCATCACAACCATATGGATATCCTATGGATATCCCATCACAACCGAGTTTCGATCTCAACTGTCTTTGATTTCAGAGTACAATTGAATAATTTATAGAGGTCATCTGCATATATTCAGAGTTTACAGATGGACTACTTGTTACATTTAGTCAAGATTTGACTAAATGTTTTAAGTAGAGGGGGGAATCGAGACGAGGGTCGTGGTGTGTGTGTGTGTGTGTGTGTGTGTGTGTGTGTGTGTGTGTGTGTGTGTGTGTGTGTGTGTGTGTGTGTGTGTAGAGCGATTCAGACTAAACAACTGGACCGATCTTTATGAAATTTGACTTGATAGTTCCTGGGAATGATATCCCCAGACTTTTTTTCTTCATTTTTTTATAAATGTCTTTGATGACGTCATATCCGGTTTTTCGTTAAAGTTGAGGCGGCACTGTCACGCTCTCATTTTTCAACCAAATTGGTTGAAATTTTGGTCAAGTAATATTCGACGAAGCCCGGACTTTGGTATTGCATTTCAGCTTGGTGGCTTAAAAATTAATTTATGACTTAGGTCATTAAAACTCTGAAAATTGTAGAAATTTTTTTTTTTTTATAAAACGATCCAAATTTACGTTCATCTTATTCTCCATTATTTTCTGATTCCAAAAACATATAAATATGTTATATTTGGATTAAAAACAAGCTCAGAAAATTAAAAATATAAAAATTATTATCAAAATTAAATTTTCGAAATCAATTTAAAAACACTTTCATCTTATTCCTTGTCGGTTCCTGAAGAGAGAGAGAGAGAGAGAGAGAGAGAGAGAGAGAGAGAGAGAGAGAGAGAGAGAGAGAGAGAGAGAGATCTAGAGAGAGAGAGAAATCGAGAGAGAGAGTGAGAGAGAGAAAGAGAGAGAGAAAGAGAGAGAGAGAGTTTGTTTGTTTGTATGTTTACTTAACGCCCAGCCGACCACGAAGGGACACACACACACACACACACACACACACACACACACACACACACACACACACACACACACACACACACACACACAGAGAGAACCCGACGACTGAATATGTAAGTGATCCACGTGTGAAAACCAAAACATAACAGCGCGATGACAGCCAACATTTCTATCCCCGACTGACAAACAGTAACACTGCATGCAAACTGACTTGGGTCAACGATCAAACCAGCACGGCCCGAACTGAATTTGTTGCGCTGCCATTATCGTGCGCAATTCTGGTAAAAATATAAACCCGGTATGCCGAATTGAGTATAACGAAAGTCGATGTCAAATATACACAAGGATATTTTAAAATGACTTTCAAAATGTAAAAGCAGATAGCAGACCTTTTTATAAGCAATTCGAATGACTGAATGTCTACATACAAGTCCATTATGCTGACAAATGGGAACTAGCTATGCGCATGAATTCATTGACATGAATTTCGACTGCGGAGGCTTTTGGCAAGCTGAAAACAGGCACGGGCAGGTTTTAGTGGAAAAAGTAAGTGTTTTTAATGAAAACGTCGGAGTAATGGGATAAATAGCTTACACACTCCGAGTTCTGATTATCTTGCATATTGTGTAACATACAACTGCTTGCTACTTTTGGAGGCAAATTTGATTGAAGAAAAATTCGATCCTCTGTTTTTGTTAATGTCCGTGTTACGATTCAGGAGGATACGTTCATATCCGTGTAACGATTTAGGAGGAGACATTTATGTCCTTGTAAATATTGTAGCCAAAGCTGAAAAAATGCTTTTGGGTTAGCAGGGGGAAGGAATATTTTCATGAGATTGTTTTAACACCACCCCCCCCCCCCCCCCCCTCCCCAACATAAAAAAAAATCAAAGTTGTTTTTTTTAAATTTGGATTTTGCTAGGATTTTACGTACAACTAATTAAAAAAATTCGATTTGATTGAGAACCTTGTTCCAGATGTACCTAGACATTAGGTTAAAACTGTATTCTAAATGTCTGTTTGAATATTGTAGTTATTTTTGACATTTTCATTGATTTCATGTCCACTGACTCCATGTAACACGTGACAGGTAGAACGCAGATTTGACCTGTTTTGAACATGATGTTACTTTTTTTGTGGTGCTTTGATGTTCCATAATTACCTAATCTTCAAAATATGAATGTATCCTAAAGGTCTATTTAATATCACAGTTGTCATTTATAACATTTTGAATAATTTCATGTCCACTGACACAGTGTAACATGTGACACGTAGAATGCTGTTATGACTTGCTTTTAACATGTTTTGCTATTGTTTCTGTTTTCATATTCCATAAATAACCTAATCTTTAGATTGTAAATGAAAAGTTAGTGTATGTATAACATTCTGGTTGTTATTTCAAATATTATGAATATTTTCATGTCCATCAATATTTTTGTAACACGTGACACCTACAACATGTTTAACTAGTTTGAGCAAACTGTAACAACTTTTAGGGATATTTTTAACATGTGTCAGTGTTTCTGTTGAAGTGTTATATTTTATTTTAGGGTTTATACTTCTTGTGGTTACTTAGCAGAAAGTATCAGTTTTGACTTTTATGATGTTTGAGCGTTTTGCGACATTACGTGACACTGCATTCAAGATTTGGCTCCAAATGTACTTTTAAAGACTGATAATGCTTCTGCAGGGTCTGTTTACTAGAAATAAATCATTACCAGTTGTATGAAATGATATTAATGGCTTCTGTGGTCAGTTTTGTTGCACATGTGGCTTTTCTCAAAATTGGCGTTTTATGGCATATTATCAAACCGTACACATTTCCCAAATGCACAAACCATTCTTTTATTACACAAATGTGTTCATCAAAGACTAATGTATCACTTAAAACACACAAAAAAATCAACTGAAAAGGTTTAGTTTGTCACAAATGTCCAAGCACCCCCCCAGCACCTTTTGGCAAAGCCTCATATAATGTTATGTGATCTTAGAGGCAACCTGTACCATGCTAAACCTTCTACAATTTCACTGTTACGCCTTCAATGTGAATACGTTTTAAAGAGTAGGAAAATAACAAAACAGAGACTATTTAAGGTGGACGGATTACACGGAAAATTAGATGATTTTTTCTGTGGAATTAAACGAAACTTTTTAAGGTTGCAAACAATGTCTTTTCGACTAATACTGCACTTGTTTACAACTAGCGTTCAACAAACAAAATAATTCGCAACCAAAAAGGACTGTTCACTAATATCACACTGTGCGAAAAGAAAATCTCCTTCAGCCACTGTTTTAGGGACGTATACTGTTTGCAGATTCAAGCAGATTGTGATACAATGCAAACACTTTAATGTATGCAAACACTCCAATCTACTGCACAGCTAATGCAACACTAAGCAGGCACCATCTCCTGTTACATTGTATCTTGCATTATTTTTGTTGGGCAAACCAAGGAAGAGGAGAGAGACACTTCAGAGAATTTGACAAAGTATGCCTAATTCACGGCATATCCCGTAACACATGTGCAGGCTGTAACAAGTTTGTATTATGTTTTCTGAGTCATCTTTGGAGAAGTACTCAGCAATCAAATGGTGTTGTGTCTAAATCTGAACTTTTTACAGGCTTAAAATCAGCTACTTCCTTAAATAACATGTGATAACATTACTTCATAGCTAAGCACATGATTTTACCTATGGCACAACACAAATCTCTAGCCTCCCTCTCTGAGATGCGTTTGAAGACAGACTGTTAAAAGAGAATAAATGTATGTACATAATTATGATAGAATATTGATGTATGAATTGAAGAAATGTATAAGAACACAAGAATGTATGAATGACAAAGAACAAATGTTTATTTTTGAATGTTTTATGTATGTTTTATTACGGACACAAAAGCTCAGCAATGCAATTTCTCTTTTAGAGATTAATAAAGTTATTGTATTGTATTGTATTGTACTGTTACACATTGATTTGTCAGATGTGTTCGACAAGTTTTATTTATGTCAGGTTGAGCTGATTATATGATATATAGTATGATATATGTCATACTATATATACAAATAAAAAAAAAGATAGTTCAAAACAAGATACATATTTAGATAGAGAGATAATTTAAAATGAAAATAAATTATGAAATAAATAATAAATGCATAAAGAAATGAATGAACAAATGAAATAAAAACAATAAAACACAACACAATAAAATACAATAAAATGAGTAAATAAACAAATCAGTTCAACAAAGTTATTAATTCATTAAATCATAAAGCATGGATTAGATAAATTAATGAAGTGCAAATAAAGGCGCTTTCATAAATGGATAAATAAATAAAGAAGTAAAGAAAGAAACGATTCAATGAATAAATTTATACATTAATGAAGATATTGTTGAATGAAAATTAAATAACTTAGTATAACAATAAATCAATGATTATACCAAAGAGCATATAGGTGTGTATTTTTGAAAAGGAAAATAAAACAATTACTCCAGTACGGTATTGAGCAAAAACCACTTAAGAAATTATTGTATTAATAGACGAAAATAACTAAAACGAAAAGAGGCACGAATGCATCAACTACTTCTTTGAAACTTTTTCGTTCTAATCACACAGCGACTCCTTTGCATTCTTTTGACCTTATCACAAGTGGATCATCGCTACTTGTAAGATGATTCACTTGTGACGTTATTGAATGACATAGATCTACACTGCCGTATTGAAGCTCATTAATTACACCCTGATTGATATGCCATGTTGCAGGTGAAGATATGGTTCCAGAACCGCCGTATGAAGTGGAAGCGAAGCAAGAAGGCAGCCGTGGAGGCGCGCCAGCAGAAAGACGACGCCAACAACCCCGACAAGGCCAAGAAAGACGCCAATAACGTCACTTCCGCCTCTGACACCGACAAAACTGACACGTCACTTGACACCTCCGGCGAAAAAGACCACGAAATCGATGACGACATGAGCGCAGAGAACATTGACGTCACAGAAATTGATGACGAGTTTGACGAGCACGACGATGACGCGGAAATGTCTGACGAAGAGAGCGGAATATCCGTGACGATGGAAAATGACGTCGGTGGTGTGGTGACGTCACCGGAGGCTGAAATGATGCAAAACAACCCGTTTCACGGAGCTTCCGAAGTGAGAAATGTTGTGGAGCCCTCGCACGGATAGGGCTGTGAATCAAACGCAGAACGATCCGTTCCAGGCACACATCAAAAGTAGCACAAAGAATTTGACCACTTTCTTTCGTGTATAACAATGTGATTCTTTGCTGTTCGAGTCCTGTGTGTAACAATTAACATTGATTGCACTAAACCTGCTGTGCTGAGCACTCCAGATTAAAGCAATATAGAGTTGTGTCCTCAGAATCGTCTCAGTCAGAGCGAATAATCAGGAATCAGAACGTGTTATCAAGATGTTGGCTTTTTGTTTTGTTTTTTAACCTGGAAGGATGTTCATTAGATGGTCATAAACGGCACAGAAACACTTTCGCGTTGCCCTATGTACCGTAGACAGTTTTGGCGAAGCAAAATGGACACAAGGACAGGGTGGCCGAGTGGTAACGCACTTGCGCTCGGAAGCGAGAGGTTGCGAGTTCGACCCTGGGTCACGGCGTTAGCAATTTTCTCCCCCCTTTCCTAACCTAGGTGGTGGGTTCAAGTGCTAGTCTTTCGGATGAGACGAAAAACCGAGGTCCCTTCGTGTACACTACATTGGGGTGTGCACGTTAAAGATCCCACGATTAACAAAAGGGTCTTTCCTGGCAAAATTGTATAGGCATAGATAATAAAAAAAAATGTCTACCAAAATACCCGTGTGACTTGGAATAATAGGCCGTGAAAAGTAGGATATGCGCCGAAATGGCTGCGATCTGCTGGTCGATGTGAATGCGTGATGTATTGTGTAAAAAATTCCATCTCACACGGCATAAATAGATCCCTGCGCCTTGAGTCCGAGTCTGGAGATACGCGCGCGATATAAGACTTCATATAACATAACTTTAGAGATGTCGTTGGAGGAAGATCTTGTGCAGTCTGCTCCGGTAGGAAAAGACAGATAGAAGAAATCGCACACGTGATATACATTGGCACCAGTAAGGTTCAATCCAGTCAAAGCAAAGTGTGCGCGCGAAGCCGTAAGACTTCGACATTTTGCTTCGTGTCATCTTCTTCTTCTTCTTCTTGTCGATCACTCAGATGGAAACGCCGGTTCTCCGCGCAAATGTTGCCGTGCGCTGTAGGTCGTCCAGACTGCCATAGAGCTTTCCTTGCACCGTGGTCGCCTCCGCCCAGATCTGGCTCCTGAGGCCATCGTGTAGTGGGCAAGTCTGCAGCAGGTGTTCCGTTGTCATCAATCAATCAATCAATGAGGCTTATATCGCGCATATTCCGTGGGTACAGTCATGCTGCCTGTTTGACAAGGGCACTGGTCTGACTGGCCAATTCTCAACTTGGTGAAAAGGTGGTGGTTCATACGTGTCATCTAAAAGATAAACAGAAAGTTTCACAGATGTGCGCACACGTATCACGTGCGGAGATCTACACATGTGTTTGGAACTCCGACAGAAACTGTGACAGAAGCTCTATTCGTGTATCGAGCAATAATTCAGTTTGCTTATCGTCGTGTCCTGACTGGCATAACAAACGTCTACATGTGTGTGAAACCAAAGATGAGTGTTGTCGGGTCAAGTGTGGAATTTTGCTGTAACTCTGATTCAGTTTGCCTAGTCCAAACAAATAGTGAAATCCGTGTGTTATACCTATGTGTAAATAGTTTTGTGTGTCAATGAATGACATTTTGTGTGGTATTTTGTGTGTTTTCTAAAATTCAACGAGTATTATACGCTTAGAATATCACGGGTCAACGGTGTCATGTGGAAAAACGTACATGTAATCCATATATATATGTGTGTGTGTGTGTGTGTGTGTGTGTGTGTGTGTGTGTGTGTGTGTGTGTGTGTGTGTGTGTGTGCGTGTGCGTGCGTCTGTTTGTTTGTTTGTGTGCGTCTGTGTGTGTGAGCGCGTCTGTGCGTGCGTGGGTGCATGGGTGTGTGTGTGTTTTAAAGAAAGATGATAACCAATGTACTGATTCTGTTCCCTTTGGAGTGTCTAAACCAAATCTTTCTTCTCTTCTATACCCGCAAGACTGTTATGTTTCTTCTTCGCTTCTCTCACTTTCTTCCTTTCTTATTTTTTTCCTCTGAGTTTGATATCAAGTGCTGGATAATTTTCTAGTACTTATTTAATCATCTGTTTATGTTTTGACTAAAATAATGACGGATGCTTTTTTTCTGCAATTTAAAATGTGGAATAAATAATGTTGAAACTGAAGATTAAACCTGAGTGTTTGTGAATTATTAACAGTTTCAGCTCGCACTGAATCTGTTTTATATGCATTTTATATCTGTCTGTCTGTCTCTGTCTGTCCGTCTCTCTGTCTCTCTGTCTCTGTCTCTCTCTCTGTCTCTCTCTCTCTCTCTCTCAGGCTCTCTCTCTCTCTCTCTCAGGCTCTCTCTCTCTCCTATTTTCACTGCTACGGCAGCGACAAGTTCACCACCTTTTCTGAAGGTCACAAGTAGTAAAATGTTAAAATTAACACTAAAAACAAATAAAAAGAATAAAATAAGCCGTTATTGCAACAATAATATAATATGTCTGCTTAAACATCAATACTAAACAAAAATGTATTAATGTCTGGCTGACCGAAACCCGTCGACTGAGACGGCGCTGTATCGGTATGATTCTACACATGCGAAACAATTTGCGTAGAACGGATTTTCGTTTTTTTTTTTTTTAGCAGCCTATCAATTCAAACATATATATATATTTATTGTATTCAGGAATTAATTTGTAAAAAAAATGCAAATCAATCACTTTTGATCCTGTTTTTCTTTTTAAAATTCAAGCAAATAATTAACAATTATTATTAGGTTATGAGCTTTCGAGATGAAAAGCAACCACACAGTCTGGACGGGGTATACGCTAAAATCAATTTGATTGAAAAGGGCGGTCGACACATTGCCGCTTCAACTTCTTTTAAAACTTTCTTTAAAATTTGGATATGACGCCAGACAGTAAAACAAACAAGTCGCGTGAAGCATATAAAAACATTTGGTCAAGCTGTCGGCATTAAAAGTAACAGATAAACACAATAAACAGTCATCGCCGAGACTATATCAAAGATAGTCTCGACTAACCACACCCCAAAAATAGAGACGGGTCACGCTCGTCTCCGGGTAGCGTGGAAACGCAGTACTTACTTAACCTATTTTCTGTCATTCTGAGCACATTTTTAGAGTAAACATGATATATGTATATATTTTTGAATTCAGGAGAAATTGAGGAACACGATGCAATCATTTTTAAATCTGTTAGTGAAAATTTGATTTTAATGACAACTTTAATGAGCAAACTAATTAACTAGTATTTATGCCTCCAAGCCGAAATGCAATACCATAGTCCGGGCTTCGTCGAAGATTGCTTCGCCAAAATGTCAACCAATTTGGTTAAAAAAATGAGGGCGTGACAGTGCTGCCTTAACTTTCACAAAAAGCCGGATATGACGTCATCAAGGACATTAATTAAAAAAATGAAAAAACGGGTCTGGGAATATTATACCCACAAACTCTCATGTGAAATTTCATGAAGATTGGTCCAGTAGTTTTCTCTGAATCGCTCTACACACACACACACACACCACACACACACACACACACACACACATACACACACACACACACACCACACACACACACACACACACATATACACACATACATACACACATACACCACGACCCTCGTCTCGATTCCCCCTCTATGTTAAAACATTTAGTCAAAACTTGACTAAATGTAAAAATGAGAATTCCATCTGCAAGAAATGACGATGTTCGGAAATAAATCTGTCGGGTTTGTATGGTTTGTGAAAGACTTTGTACCCTTGCTTTTAGGGGGGGGGGGGATAATCAAGTCTTTCCTGTATACACCTGTTTGTGACACACACCCTCGCTAGTGACTGGCCTATCATGTCACGTGGGAAAATGTAACTTTCTTTCCCACGTGACATTAATTTGTATGGAAAGTTTCATGAAGATCTGTCGAGAGTTATCTGGGATTCGCTCTACACAGATACACATACATACATGTATACATACACCACCACCCTCGTCCCGATTCCTAGACTATCATGTAAAAACACTAAATCGAAGCTTGACAAAATTGCTCTAGCATACCACCATATACATATCCCTATCAGGTAATTCCCTGTGAGGACGTAAAGCCCCAAATTATGTTCTCTTCTGCTTGACTAAATGTAAAAAAGCTAATCAGTTCACAGGCGAAGGTATCGTCCACTGGACTACTACTATCACAGAAAGACTACAAGGTACGTCACTCACCTTCGAGTCTTCTGTGTTCTTGGAGTCGCTTCCTGGGGAAAAATATTGTTCAAGACGGTTTGCCTCTTCCTACAGTCTGTGTAAGGTCAAATAAATACAGTTGAATGATTGTTTGAACTGCATGTACCTTTAATTTTCAGCTTCCGTCCGCTGCAGGTTGTTATTAACCATCATTTGGACGAATCTTCGTTTGCGAGCCGCCAGGTTCCACCTTGCGTCAAATCATGCATCCGGCACCGAATATGCATACCAGCGCTCATTGGTTAATAACAGGATATTCGATGATTATTTTCCCGTGGGTAGCTTCCCTTTGCTGCACAATATTTACATATGTTTTACACCAATGAGCGCTGGTATGCATATTCGGTGCCGGATGCATGATTTGACGCAAGGTGGAACCTGGCGGCTCGCAAACGAAGATTCGTCCAAATGATGGTTAATAACAACCTGCAGCGGACGGAAGCTAAATATTAAAGGTACATACAGTTCAAACAATCATTCAACTGTATTTATTTGACCTTACACAGACTGTAGGAAGAGGCAAACCGTCTTGAACAATATTTTTCCCCAGGAAGCGACTCCAAGAACACAGAAGACTCGAAGGTGAGTGACGAACCTTGTAGTCTTTCTGTGATAGTAGTAGTCCAGTGGACGATACCTTCGCCTGTGATCAGTTGTGGTGTATCGTTGTCTTTCTGTCTCTGTCTCCCCCGTCTATGACACTCTGTGCCTCTTCAGTTTGGCCTATGAAGACCAGTAGAAAGATGGAAGATACCGCAGCACCATCTACGGCAAGTTCAAGCAAGACAGAAAATACTTTTTGACTTGATCCGGTTCTACCTAACGAACGTTTTACGATAGAACCTGAAATCATGTGTATTGTAAAAGACAATGGGCATGGAATGGCCACTTATAGCCTCGTTCAGAGCGCGACACGTCTGACATGTTGTAATGGCAGTTTGAACGGACACTCTCCTTCATGTGACTTTGTGTACATGCACTTTCGGCTTCGGTTTCGATATTTGAGTGTTCGAATACCCTTCCCCAAATCCAGCCCCACTTGCAATGGGCATTTTGCCTGCAGTGAGCAATTAAACCATTCTGACTTGTGACTTCGATGACCTGTGCAGCTTCCCCTACCCCCGCTACCCTAGTTGTCTCCCTTGTACTGTTGTAACCCCCCCCCCCCCCACTCTCACCTCACACCCACCCAACCCCCACACCAGCACACACACTCTCTGTCTCGTTTCCGAGCTTGTCCGATAAGAGTCAAAACAGTGACAAGTTTACCACCAGGGGGAAGAACTTGAGTCCCTGTCTTGGCAATGTTTGCTGGATCTGTTCGCATGTGCTTGGGAACCCATTTGGGAACAATCAGTTGCGACACGAACCATTTGAGAATCGTGCCGAGTCCAGGATAATGTGGGGTAGCCGAGACCCGGGATGTTTGTTTGGGTCTGCGCGACCAGGACCTCCTGTTGTCCAGGTGTTTAGAGTAAGGTTAAAGACAAGTTCCTCTTTTTGTCGTACTCCTCGTCCTCTATTTCTGGCTTTGTTGTGTTTTGCGTCAAGCTTGAAAACGACAGAGCTGGGTTACAAAAAAAAGGTATTTCCTCTGGCCAAATAGACGACTTTCGGAAATAACTCAGTCGGGTTTGTATTGGTAGTGAAAGAGTGAATACCCTTGCTTTTCCTCTCACAAATAACATCACACGTGCTCCTGTCCACGTGTTTCCGACACACCCCTCGCTAGTGATTGGCCCCTCCAATGTTTGTCCAGGTAAGAAGTTGAAACGCTACCCTCTTCGAAATAGTATTTTAAATCTTTAACAAAGACAGTATTGGTTTAAAATGCTAGTTGTTATTTTCTCAAGCCAAATTGCCAACACGCAAGCACCCACACAAGCACGCACATACCTACACGCACCCCCCTCCCCCTCACCCCCCCCCCCCCCCCCAACATACACACACATTCCTTTCCTCTATACTTCAGTAACTGTAACTTTAACCTTCTTCTTTATCGATTGTTTGGGTGTATATCAATTTGTTCTGTGTGTCGGTGTCTGGTTGTGTCTGTGTGTGTATCTCAGTGTTTGTCTCAGGTGTGGGTCTCAGTGTATCAGTGTACGAGCTCGTGCGTGTGTGCCGCCTCTGTGCGTGTATGCGTTGCATGCGTGGGTGTTCGTGCGCGTGTGGGCGTGCGTGTGTTTGTGTATTTGTGTGCGTACGTGTGTGTGTGTGTGACGGTGTGCGTGTGTGTGTGTGTGTGTGTGTGTGTGTGTGTGTGTATGTGTGTGTGTGCGTGCGTGCGTGCGTGCGAGCGTGCGTGCATGTGTGTAAGAATTCTATTGTTATTTTCCCTTGGAACTTGAAGAATTCAGACACTTCCTTACCTCTCGACTGAATCATTCACGACTTTGCCTCCAACATTATCCCCCCTCCGTCGCCACGTCTTTTGTGCTCTTTTCAATACAAGAGTGATAAGGGGAGGTAAATGATCGCAGCAAGACAGGGCTCAAGGGCTACGCCTATAATCTTATTTTGATCAATTGCTCTTCACAGACACACACGTCCTTCAAATGGCTGAAATCTTTGTCTGTGACGGGAGAAAAAGTTGCGCGTAATAGTCATTTTTCACCGATCCTTTTCTCTGACACTCGATGGAAAACCCATGAATATGTCTGCTTGCATGTTCAAGTTTCCTGGAGTCAAAATGCACAGTGGGGCATCCAGCCTGCCTGCATAGAAATGCAGTCCTACCTCCAAACTAGCCTTTTCACACAAAAAAGTTATATTTCGATTGTGAATAAAAACCATGGATATGATCAATGAAAAAATGAACGAGAAAAAAACTACATATATAAATGAATGAATGAATGAATGAATATTTAATAAAGAATGAAAGAGAGAAAGAAAGAAAGAAAATATTTATTAATACAAGAATTGGTAAATGTATCAACAACTGCATGCGTCCGTTCATTAATACTCACACCTAAGCCAAATCATGGATTCATGCATCTATTCATCATCTTATCATAATAAATCATAAAAAAAATAATAAAACTATTGGTAAGACAACACCAAAATCTGCAGATCTGTCAATTCATAAACCAGTCAGTAAACAATTAAACACACACACACACACACACACACACACACACACACACACACGCACACACGCACGCACCACTTACTCACACACGCACGCACGCACGCACGAACGCACGCACGCAAGCACTCTCACACACACACACATACACACACTCATACACACACACACACACACACACACACACATTGGCGCAAATCAGAGCATTACACGCATAGAAACAGACGTACATGCACAAAAACTTTCTGTGCGATCATTGTTCACAACATCCGAAAACATCGGTTAGTCTCAAAATAAGCTTATACATGGACAATGTCACGTGAGGATCGCTAACACCTTGAATTTCGAAAATGCATGCATAGAATATTTTACGACCACGAATGCCATTCAACATTTTGCTGGGAAACCCTTTCCGATTAGGAATGTAAAGATGATGATCAACGTGCAACCTGTTCAAGGAGTGACGTCAAGGAGTGACGTCAAGGAGTGACGTCAAGGAGCGACGCCATAGCAGCAATGACATGGTACGTGTGACGATCGACATGGTTTTGTGCATACTAATTCCTGGTGAGATAACACGCATACTGTTATGAATGCAGCTATTTCACCATTTCCCCTAGGAGACTGCGAAATCTAAGGTAAACCTTGGCATTTTCCCTTAGTGGATTTCAATCCAACACGCTTTGGGTTTTCACTCAAAATCAAAAGCAATTCTAGCTTGGTCGTGTATTTTGATAAACTTGGTCCAATTATGTGCTCTACCGGCAAATGGATGTACGTAATGATTCGTTTAAAACATAACCATGAAATGAACCCTTCCAAATAGACAATCCAAGCTTTCAAATCAGTTACCTTTTCAAGAATTGAGGGGGGGGGGGGGGTCGTTATCGTTTAAAACGACTATCACACGTTTTCAAAAGTTTTTATTTTTTTTTTTAACTGATAGAAATAAGCCTCCTGAATTATGTCCGCATTCATGTCTTGTCCAGTAGCGCAAGATTTTAAGTAGAATAGTAAGCACCATTTTTGGATTAGCTTCGTTGGCTTGTCTTGTCTATTTTGTTATTTTTGTCCCCAGTCTAAGAAACTATTTTGGACATGATGTGGTGATTCCCTAACATTTCGTTGGCTGATGTTCTGGTTACTCCGCAGGCAGTCCAAATGATTGTAGTTTTATGTCATGATCCGTTCAAAACAAAACCCCAACTCTTTTTAGAAACAATCCGCGCACAGGAGAAAAAAATGCATGCACAGTGTCGAGGAAAACAGGAATTACAGCCAATCAGAAAGCCATCCCTTATTCTGCGCCGAGCGAATAATATTGCGCTTAACGATAAGCGGTAGCGGCGGTTTTCACACCGAACACGAAGGAGGGTGACAGGTGGACAAACAGCCCTTGTTCACCCCCAGTCCACCCGTTATGTTGACACCCGGGGTATACCATTCACCCAACAATCATTCGTCTTCATCGTTTTCAAAGCGAGCGTACCTCGACACGATAAAGCGAGTTGTTGTCCGCACCCGTGTGTTAGGGGTACGTATATATCTACTTGAGCCTATCTACTTGGGTATCTACTTGAGTGTGTGGGCAAATTTGAAGAGTCGATTACATGTATTTGGTTGGTGTAGGTTTGGTATATGTAGCAGGGCACGTCTTGAGAGATTCAGATTTAGTGATTTTTTTCAAACAAATTTGTTGGCAAATTTGGCAAATTTGAAGAGTCGATTATTTGGTTGGTGCAGGTTTGGTACGTAGCAGGGCACGTGCTCACAAGAAGTCTTTCGAGATTTAGATTTAGCGATTTTTTTTTCAAACAAATTGTTGAATGTTATAGCATTCAGTCCTGACTTTGTTGGCAAATTTTGCAAATTTGAAGAGTCGATTATTTGGTTGGTGTGGGTTTGGTACGTAGCAGGGTATTCGCACACAAGAAGTCTTGCGAGATTGAATTTAACGTTTTATTTTTTTGTTTTTTATTTGATGAATGTTATAATATTCCCCAAAGACATTCTTGTGCTGTGCTCTGTGAGAGGTGTTTTCTTTGTGTTTAATATTATTTTGTTTGGACCTAGCTATTGATGTGTACATTGTTGTTAAACAGTTGTTTGTTGTATGTTTATCAGGGTTTGCTAGTGTGTGATAGGGTTCGTGTCCGTCTGTAGATGTTAGTTTATTTGTTAGTCCTGTGTTGACAACTCTTCGACAAGCGCTTAGAACTGTACCCACGGAATACGCGCTAATATAAGCTTCATATTGATTGATTGATTGATAATATTCTTGCCTGCAACATCCTCTTGACTTGGTTGGCTGGCATGCACGCTCACACACATGGGATAGAAAAGACAAGTGTGGCGGTCTCCAGGATGACGTAGGACATGAGGCGAAGAGGACGAGTCTGGTGTGACCAGTACACACTGCAGCATGTCAGGGCTCCCCAAACTGTGCGTCCCTGCGTCTTATATGCACTAGAAGCCTAACAAAATATTAGAAGCCTAACAAAATACTAGAAGCCTAACAAAATACTAGAAGCCTAACAAAATACTAGAAGCCTAACAAAATACTAGAAGCCTAGCAAAATACTAGAAGCCTAACAAAATACTAGAAGCCTAGCAAAATACTAGAAGCCTAACAAAATACTAGAAGCCTAGCAAAATAGAAGCCTAACAAAATACTAGAAATTGTTCAAGGGGGTCCTGTGACGCACTCAGCTTAAAAAGAGCGGGTCCCGGGAAGCACTAAATTTTACGTAACTTCTGATTTAATCGTCTGCTTGTTTCTATACGGAATAGGCAAGAACGTATACTTGGCTGTATTTCGAAGACGAGGAAATGTCCTGTCGGATCTCCGTCGACCCAAACTTACGGAGTAAATCAAATAATAATAATAATAATAACTGGACATTTTTAAGTGCCTAACCTATGGCTCTAGGCCCTTTACAAAAGAACATATATATACAGAATAGAACAATTAAAAGTACAAGTAAAAACCGATGTGAAAAGTTACACTGTTGTGAAGGCCGCAATGAAAGAACTGTAAAGAGTCCTCCCGGTTTGGGGACCCTCTAAAATGTCGCTGAGGGGGTCCATGTACCCCTACAAACTATTATTGGGGGGTCCCGGGACCCTCCACGTAGAGCATCGGTGCGGAGAACTGCATGTAAAGCAGATGTGGATGCTTTCAGAACACAGGAGGAATTAACAATCACTGCTTTTTTTTCTTGCTTTTTTTTTGTAGAGGGGAGGGAATAGAACGGGATTAAAAGAGAGAGAGGAAACGAAATAAGAAACGAGAAAGGGAGACAGTGAGAAAGAGAGGGGAGGGTGCTGGGAACTTCAGACGCAAGAAAATGAACGCAGAGGGAGGAGAGAAGGAGGAAGTTCTAGATGGGGAAGGGGGTGGACGGGTGGGGGAGGGGGTAACTGCCCAAATCAAATGAGGCAGTAATCACCAGAAAAGAGGGCTGAAATGGCCCGATCTCTCTAAGTCTTGGTTCAGAGCTACAGACCGGATTATCTTGATCGTGTCAAGCGAGGTTTGTACAGGGGGACATTAATTTTCAGTCACGGGCCAATTTTATTAGCTTAATGGAGCTTTTATTTTCCTGGATTTTTGCTGTGGCAGTGGCAGTAGCAACGTGTCTTGGGCTGCTCCAAGTTGCGTTTGGCGACGATAGAATGTTATCGAAAGAAAGCGGCAGTTATAGGACTCCGGGTTTTCCCCCTCCTTTGTTTGAGTCTCTTTCCGTTGTTCTGTTCTGTTCTTGTTTTTCCTGTTCTTTTCTCCTTTTTATTTTATTT
>NC_090258.1:3794361-3801861 GCF_037325665.1 Littorina saxatilis | reverse complement strand
TGATTTCGAAAAAAAATTTTGATAATAATTTTTATATATTTAATTTTCAGAGCTTGTTTTTAATCCGAATATAACATATTTATATGTTTTTGGAATCAGCAAATGATGGAGAATAAGATAAACGTAAATTTGGATCGTTTTATAAATTTTTATTTTGTTTTACAATTTTCAGATTTTTAATGACCAAAGTCATTAATTAATTTTTAAGCCACCAAGCTGAAATGCAATACCAAACCCCGGGCTTCGTCGAAGAGTACTTGACCAAAATTTCAACCAATTTGGTTGAAAAATGAGGGCGTGACAGTGCCGCCTCAACTTTCACGAAAAGCCGGATATGACGTCATCAAAGACATTTATCAAAAAAATGATAAAAACGTATGGGGATATCAATCCCAGGAACTCTCATGTCAAATTTCATAAAGATCTATCCAGTAGTTTGGTCTGAATCGCTCTACACGCACACACACACACACACACACATACACACACACATACACACACACATACACCACGACCCTCGTTTCGATTCCCCCTCGATGTTAAAATATTTAGTCAAAACTTGACTAAATATAACAAAAAGAGTGAGGGAAAAAAGACGGAAAAAAGTAGAAATCAGCCCCAAAGCCTCGGAAATGAAACAGTGAGAGAGAGTCTTAAACAGGAGGGAGTCTTAAACAGGAGGGAGTCTTAAACAGGAGGGAGTCTTAAACAGGAGGGAGTCTTAAACAGAAGGGAGTCTTAAACAGAAGGGAGTCTTAAACAGGAGGGAGTCTTAAACAGAAGGGAGTCTTAAACAGAAGGGAGTCTTAAACAGGAGGGAGTCTTAAACAGAAGGGAGTCTTAAACAGGAGGGAGTCTTAAACAGGAGGGAGTCTTAAACAGAAGGGAGTCGGAGGGAGTCTTACAGGAGGGAGTCTTAAACAGGAGGGAGTCTTAAACAGGAGGGAGTCTTAAACAGGAGGGAGTCTTAAACAGAAGGGAGTCTTAAACAGGAGGGAGTCTTAAACAGAAGGGAGTCTTAAACAAGAGGGAGTCTTAAACAGGAGGGAGTCTTAAACAGGAGGGAGTCTTAAACAGAAGGGAGTCTTAAACAGAAGGGAGTCTTAAACAGGAGGGAGTCTTAAACAGGAGGGAGTCTTAAACAGGAGGGAGTCTTAAACAGAAGGGAGTCTTAAACAGGAGGGAGTCTTAAACAGAAGGGAGTCTTAAACAGAAGGGAGTCTTAAACAGAAGGGAGTCTTAAACAGAAGGGAGTCTTAAACAGGAGGGAGTCGGAGGGAGTCTTAAACAGGAGCGAGTCTTAAACAGGAGGGAGTCTTAAACAGGAGGGAGTCTTAAACAGGAGGGAGTCTTAAACAGGAGGGAGTCTTAAACAGAAGGGAGTCTTAAACAGAAGGGAGTCGGAGAGTGTCTTAAACAGGAGGGAGTCTTAAACAGAAGGGAGTCTTAAACAGGAGGGAGTCTTAAACAGAAGGGAGTCGGATAGTGTCTTAAACAGGAGGGAGTCTTAAACAGGAGGGAGTCTTAAACAGAAGGGAGTCTTAAACAGGAGGGAGTCTTAAACAGAAGGGAGTCTTAAACAGAAGGGAGTCTTAAACAGAAGGGAGTCTTAAACAGGAGGGAGTCTTAAACAGGAGGGAGTCTTAAACAGGAGGGGGTCTTAAACAGGAGGAAGTCTTAAACAGAAGGGAGTCTTAAACAGAAGGGAGTCTTAAACAGAAGGGAGTCTTAAACAGGAGGGAGTCTTAAACAGGAGGGAGTCTTAAACAGGAGGGAGTCTTAAACAAGAGGGAGTCTTAAACAGAAAGGAGTCTTAAACAAGAGGGAGTCTTAAACAGGAGGGAGTCTTAAACAGAAAGGAGTCTTAAACAAGAGGGAGTCTTAAACAGGAGGTAGTCTTAAACAGGAGGGAGTCTTAAACAGAAGGGAGTCTTAAACAGGAGGGAGTCTTAAACAGGAGGGAGTCTTAAACAGAAGGGAGTCTTAAACAGAAGGGAGTCTTAAACAGGAGGGAGTCTTAAACAGAAGGGAGTCGGAGGGAGTCTTAAACAGGAGGGAGTCTTAAACAGAAGGGAGTCTTAAACAGGAGGGAGTCTTAAACAGAAGGGAGTCTTAAACAGAAGGGAGTCTTAAACAGGAGGGAGTCTTAAACAGAAGGGAGTCGGAGGGAGTCTTAAACAGGAGGGAGTCTTAAACAGAAGGGAGTCTTAAACAGGAGGGAGTCTTAAACAGAAGGGAGTCTTAAACAGAAAGGAGTCTTAAACAGGAGGGAGTCTTAAACAGGAGGGAGTCTTAAACAGGAGGGAGTCTTAAACAGGAGGGAGTCTTAAACAGGAGGGAGTCTTAAACAGGAGGGAGTCTTAAACAGGAGGGAGTCTTAAACAGGAGGGAGTCTTAAAAAGGAGGGAGTCTTAAACAGGAGGGAGTCTTAAACAGGAGGGAGTCTTATACAGGAGGGAGTCTTAAACAGGAGGTAGTCTTAAACAAGAGGGAGTCGGAGGGAGTCTTAAACAGAAGGGAGTCTTAAACAGAAGGGAGTCTTAAACAGGAGGGAGTCTTAAACAGGAGGTAGTCTTAAACAGGAGGGAGTCGGAGGGAGTCTTAAACAGGAGGGAGTCTTAAACAGGAGGTAGTCTTAAACAGGAGGGAGTCGGAGGGAGTCTTAAACAGGAGGGAGTCTTAAACAGGAGGTAGTCTTAAACAGGAGGGAGTCTTAAAAAGAAGGGAGTCTTAACCAGGAGGGAGTCTTAACCAGGAGGGAGTCTTAAACAGGAGGGAGTCTTAAAAAGGAGGGAGTCTTAAAAAGGAGGGAGTCTTAAACAGGAGGGAGTCTTAAACAGGAGGGAGTCTTAAACAGGAGGGAGTCTTAAACAGGAGGGAGTCTTAAAAAGAAGGGAGTCTTAAACAGAAGGGAGTCTTAAACAGGAGGGAGTCTTAAACAGAAGGGAGTCTTAAACAGAAGGGAGTCTTAAACAGGAGGGAGTCTTAAAAAGAAGGGAGTCTTAAACAGAAAGGAGTCTTAAACAAGAGGGAGTCTTAAACAGGAGGTAGTCTTAAACAGGAGGGAGTCTTAAACAGGAGGTAGTCTTAAACAGAAGGGAGTCTTAAACAAGAGGGAGTCTTAAACAGAAAGGAGTCTTAAACAAGAGGGAGTCTTAAACAGAAGGGAGTCTTAAACAAGAGGGAGTCTTAAACAGGAGGGAGTCGGAGGGAGTCTTAAACAGGAGGGAGTCTTAAACAGGAGGTAGTCTTAAACAGGAGGGAGTCTTAAAAAGAAGGGAGTCTTAAACAGGAGGGAGTCTTAAACAGGAGGGAGTCTTAAACAGGAGGGAGTCTTAAACAGGAGGGAGTCTTAAACAGGAGGGAGTCTTAAAAAGAAGGGAGTCTTAAACAGAAGGGAGTCTTAAACAGGAGGGAGTCTTAAACAGGAGGGAGTCTTAAACAGAAGGGAGTCTTAAACAGAAGGGAGTCTTAAACAGAAGGGAGTCTTAAACAGAAGGGAGTCTTAAACAGAAGGGAGTCTTAAACAGGAGGGAGTCTTAAACAGGAGGGAGTCTTAAAAAGAAGGGAGTCTTAAACAGGAGGGAGTCTTAAACAGGAGGGAGTCTTAAAAAGAAGGGAGTCTTAAACAGAAGGGAGTCTTAAACAAGAGGGAGTCTTAAACAGAAGGGAGTCTTAAACAAGAGGGAGTCTTAAACAGAAGGGAGTCTTAAACAGAAGGGAGTCTTAAACAAGAGGGAGTCTTAAACAAGAGGGAGTCTTAAACAGGAGGGAGTCTTAAACAGAAAGGAGTCTTAAACAAGAGGGAGTCTTAAACAGGAGGTAGTCTTAAACAGAAGGGAGTCTTAAACAAGAGGGAGTCTTAAACAGAAAGGAGTCTTAAACAAGAGGGAGTCTTAAACAGGAGGGAGTCTTAAACAGAAGGGAGTCTTAAACAGGGGGGAGTCTTAAACAGAAGGGAGTCTTAAACAGGAGGGAGTCTTAAACAGGAGGGAGTCTTAAACAGGAGGTACATTTACAGAGGTTATATGAAGAGAAAATCTGAATTTAAATCCAGGTCTTAAAAAGGAGAAAGTATTAAATCGGGGGGGGGGGGGGGGGGCGTCTTAAAAGGTGGGGTTCCACCGTAGTGTATTGAGCACTCGAACACAACGCTTGACGCGATTGTGCCATTATTTCGCGCTGATGGACAAATTTGTCTTTCTTGCTCTTTTAACTCCATCGGCGCAGAATTTCCCTCATTGTCAGCACTAGAGTTGCAAAGTTTGTTTTGTGTCTTCACCGAAAACACTAGCATCGTTTGTGGGTGGGTTTAGTCTTCGCGCTGAGCTCTCCTCCT
This sequence comes from Littorina saxatilis, assembly GCF_037325665.1. Classification (NCBI taxonomy): domain Eukaryota; kingdom Metazoa; phylum Mollusca; class Gastropoda; order Littorinimorpha; family Littorinidae; genus Littorina; species Littorina saxatilis. The sequence continues at coordinate 3,797,522 of NC_090258.1, read as the reverse complement.
CTGGACAGTATGGCAAGCCAACATGGTCCCAATGCGTATTTTCACTCATGTAACTCAAACAACTGACTATTTCATATGGAATAACGACGACAAAGGAATCAAACCGGTTTAATCAGTTACGTGCATGCACAAGTTTTTATTTATTTATTCATTGCTTTACAGTAACTTTTTTAGTACACAGAGTGACCAAGGGATGAAAAGACAACGTGTTTTGACAGATCGTTTTACCCCATTCATATTCACGACTTTCCGACCTTGACATTGTAGCTAGGGTCATGTGGGCGTTGGCATCATTGTCCAATCAAAAATAGTCAATGATCATCTCCGAAGTGTGTTCCGGTCCGGAACGCAAAACAGTTTGCGCAGAAAAAGAGAACGTGGTTTGACAACTAAAGGGCATTTTGACCGGTTCGCACTACAGCATCGTTCAAATGTGGGAGAACGACACATCTGACAAATAGCCAGTGGTTACCAACATGAGAAACTGGGGATAGGAATCATAATCCGTATGTAAGTTTGAAGCGGCCCTGACGCTGTTTCAGTGTACTCTGTATAGATTTATGGTCAATCCTAGTGGTGTTTTAAACCGGTTTCAGACCAGAACACACTTCGGAGATGAAAACAAAATGGCATCCCCCATGAAATCCGAAAGGTCAAGCAAAAAAGTCGTGAATAGAGTCGTCTGACGATATACAGCAATCTGTGTTAGATGCTGGAGAGAATACAAATGTACAGCTTGGAAAGGAAAGCCTTGAACAATCTTTAACATGTACAGCGATGCCAGAAACTGTTTTTATGTAGCTTGTTTACGTCTTTGTCAATCACTTTCACGTCAACCCAATTCGTGCTCAATTTTACCACACTTGTTTAGCGTATCACCAAATAAATGTCCCCAATAGGTAAGTGGCGTGTGCGGACGTTAAGCCCAAATAAGTTCGGTTCAGCTAAACACTAAACGATCGTTAACGGCAAGGGAATGAAGATATCTTTAAACGCAGTTGTATCTTGGCACTAACGTCCTGCCATACCTTTATCCCATACACGTTCGCTTTCCATAGCCATCAGGCCGTAAGACAATAGGCTCTGTGCCGGTGTTTGCAAAGCCTCGCAAAATGACTTTGAAATTGTTGGTCCTGTTCGGCGTACCGCCTTCTTCTGGCTGGTCGCTTGGCGGGGTTGTCACGTCCCAAGCCGTCGTGGGTTCGAACCTCACTCTAAATTGCTTGATTTAGCTTTCCGTCGCATCACCCTTTGTTCGTTTTTTTTCCCTCGCTGGTTTTTGTTCGGACCCGCTTGTTTCTGCCGTGAATTAGGTTTGTTTTGTGTTGAGAGGCGTTTGTGTGTTTTAGGGATTAAAATGTGTGATGGACAGACATTAAGACAGACATAAAGAGAGACACACAGACAAACATACACTGACACACAGATGCATGTACGCACACACGCACGCCCACACGCATTCACGTATGGAAGAGTCGGTATGGCCGCATTTGCGCGCGCGTACACACACACACACACACACAAACACACACAAACACACACACACACACACACACACACAAACACACACACACACAAACACACACACACACAAACACACACACACACACACAGAGGTACGCACGCACGGACACATGCATGTATGCACACATTCACGCGCGAGCACACACACACACACACACACACACACACACACACACACACACACACACACACACACGAATGAACGGCGTATCTCCCCTACTACTACTACTACTACTACCACTACCACTACTACATCTAAATACAAAAATTAATCATATTTCCTATAAACATTTTAGTATTCCTTTTTGACGACAAAAAAATAAGGCGAAAAAAAAATAATAGGAAATACATGAAGTCACAAGGATTATATTCAGCTTTCGGACCAAATGGCTTTGAAGCAAATATAATAGGCCAACCGATCAAATGTTCGATACATACCCAGGAGGAGACATGGTGTTTTTTAGCGAGAGAAAAAAATAAACAAATAGACAAAATTCATGTGAAATCAATTACATTCGCTGTGACCTTAAAAGAAAGGGAAAACTCGTGAATGTTGATCAGACCTTGCTCTAAGCCGTTGTTGCCTAAATTCTTCATTTTTCATTATTCGTGAAGGGTACTTGAAACACAAGACACGGATCGAGGGTGCAAAAAAATTAATGTTTACTCATGCATGAAGCGAGAACTTAATCGGCTCATAACACCCACCTAATTAGGCTCATCGCACGCTCTCTTTTCCTTGAGCCGCGCGTGAAAATTAAAAGCGTGGAAAAATCGCAATTAATTAGTAGGTCTTTTGACTGCCGCGTCGCGCCGATCAGCTAATTAGACTGTCGGCTGAATTTGTTCACAAAGTGATCCAAGCGTGACATTTGGCAGGCTTTTTCTCTTCTTCTGCGTTTGTATTATACATACTCCGGTTTGGGGGGATGCATGCTTGGACATAATCATTTCGTGTTTCTGTTACCCACCGACCTCTGGCATGGATAACTGGATCATTTTTGTGCGGGGTTGATGGTGTTGGTTTGGTTAGTTATTATTGTTCATCATCTCTTCAGGAGTTAGATAGTGTTGGGTTGGTTAGTTAGTATTGTTCATCATCTCTTCAGGAGTTAGATGGTGTTGGGTTGGTTAGTTATTATTGTTCATCATCTCTTCAGGAGTTAGATAGTGTTGGGTTGGTTAGTTAGTATTGTTCATCATCTCTTCAGGAGTTAGATGGTGTTGGTTTGGTTAGTTATTATTGTTCATCATCTCTTCAGGAGTTAGATGGTGTTGGGTTGGTTGGTTATTATTGTTCATCATCGCTTCAGGAGTTAGATAGTGTTGGGTTGGTTAGTTAGTATTGTTCATCATCTCTTCAGGAGTTAGATGGTGTTGGTTTGGTTAGTTATTATTGTTCATCATCTCTTCAGGAGTTAGATGGTGTTGGATTGGTTATTATTGTTCATCATCTCTTCAGGAGTTAGATGGTGTTGGTTTGGTAGGTTATTATTGTTCATCATCTCTTCAGGAGTTAGATAGTGTTGGTTTGGTTATTATTGTTCATCATCTCTTCAGGAGTTAGATGGTGTTGGGTTGGTTATTATTGTTCATCATCTCTTCAGGAGTTAGATAGTGTTGGGTTGGTTAGTTAG